>NC_071092.1:7500-87500 GCF_027358695.1 Spea bombifrons | reverse complement strand
AGGTCTGTGGATAGAGCGGGTAGTCGGGGCAGGAAGGCAGAAGCTGAGCTGGGGGTGGGGGCAGAAGCTGAGCTGGGGGTGGGGGCAGGAGGGCAGAAGCTGAGCTGGGGTGAGGGTCTTACTTTATTGGGTCCTGTTTTAATACATTCTGCTTTCAAATGGCAGCCCCCATTATGTTCCAGACATCCATCAATTTCTGTAGGAAAACAACACGTTTAAGTTATTTATGATTTTCTTTTTTGAAGTCTGACAGAGCAATGGGACTGATGTCTCAAGACAACTGGGAAGTCTCAAGACAACTGGGAAGTCTCAAGACAACTGGGAAGTCTCAAGACAACTGGGAAGTCTCAAGACAACTGGGAAGTCTCAAGACAACTGGGAAGTCTCAAGACAACTGGGAAGTCTCAAGACAACTGGGAAGTCTCAAGACAACTGGGATGTCTCTCAGCTCCTGGGGCAGCTTGAAGGCTCTAAAATACCTGCGTAGGACACGATACTTCACGGTCTCTGAATACCTCCTGTAAGTTCGGCATCTCCGCGTCTCGTAGTGCTTTACATGGCTTTTGGGTAGGGAACAGGTTTTTCTAAGCTGGCGTTTGTTGTATTAAAGGCCGCGATATGAAGGCATTTGACGTTTTGTTCTACGCGTCTTACTGCATGTAAACTTTGTACTCACCAAGGCAGACGACGCCATCGCCAGTAAAACCCTCCGCACAGGTGCAGCTGGTCTCACCGGCTAGGAGACCGGTACAATTGGCAAACTCCGAGCACCCTCCATTATTAACAGAGCAAGCATCCAACTCTGCAATACAAAGCACCCGCTTGCTTTAACTTTCTGTGTATTTTAAACAAATCTCTAAAAATCTAAATGCCAAATGAAAGGATATGAAATTCATGTCAAAATGATTTTTGTTAATTTCAATCCTAAATGAGCATTATTACATATGGATATAATATATGTATCCATTACATATGTATACAGTATATGTAATTAACCACAAAAAAAGCCTCGGAAATAGGGGAGCCACTCGGGCTGGCATCGGGCAGTCGGGGGTTTATTCCCAAAAACGCTGATTTGTCTTCTTAGCACTTTTAGTAATTCCCTCTCAGGTGATTCTTGAACTTTTAAGTCTTTTTGACAGAGCTATAGTCTTGGTATTGGCTGCTTCGTCATCCAGATGTCTAACGGCTTGACTTCTACATTATAACGAGCGGGAATATCCGACAAATATAATAATCCTACAAAGGAAAGTCCGTAAAGTGGGAGAACCAACAGGCTTCAGACACATTTATCCCTCTCTACTTACACAGGGAGGCGTTTGCAAATACCCCATTCTGGCTAAATGCACATTATTATTCGTTATTATTATTCATTATTATTATTCGTTATTATTCATTATTATTATTCGTTATTATTATTCATTATTATTTGTTATTATTATTTGTTATTATTATTCATTATTATTCGTTATTATTATTCATTATTATTATTCATTATTATTATTCGTTATTATTATTCATTATTATTCATTATTATTCGTTATTATTCATTATTATTATTCGTTATTATTATTCATTATTATTATTCGTTATTATTATTCATTATTATTCATTATTATTCGTTATTATTCATTATTATTATTCGTTATTATTATTCGTTATTATTATTCGTTATTATTATTCATACCAGCGCAGTGGGTCCCGTTTCCAGCGAAGCCAGCAATACAGGAACACGATGCAGAAGAATTACCAGCTCCGGCTATACAGCTAAAAAGACAAAATCATTCATATATTCCAGCCTATTGATTCGTTTCACTGCCCGATGCCCGTGAATCTCGACCCATCGTGGGGATTCTTCTACACAAATGTTCTGGTCTGTTAATTGGCTTTTTACTGGAATAAGACACATATCTAATAAATAAATAAAATAATAATATCTGTAGAGCTACGTGAAATAAACCATTTTTTCAAACCACTTACTTTGCATTCACACTGCAGGTGCCGTTGCATAAATCATTTTCTATATCTAGGAAAATGATTGAAATGCGTCAGGACATGGATTACAAAATAATCAAACGCACCACAGGGAAGTTTATTTGCAGCCCTTTCTATTATTATCTTATTCAAAGCGCCATTTGATCCTGCAGCCCTTTCTGTAGAACCTTTTTCCATCTTCTCCCTAATATGTATCCTCTCTAAATGTTCCCCTTCCCGTCCCTAATACATCCCCACTCCCCCATTCTGCCCTTGCTCTGCTCCGCTGACCCTACTTACCCCTCTTTTTGCCCCCCTCCTTTTCCACTCATTGCCACGTGGCTCTCTGGGCTCTGTTGGGGCACGTACCGGTCTCACAGCTGTAGCCGCTCCAGCCTTTGTCGCAGCGACATGTTCCATCCCCGGTTAGTCCATCATCACACCTGCCGTGAACACAATCGCAATCTAGAAAACGACATTAGAAATAAAAGAATAATGACAGTCGATCTCTTGCCGTCAAGACCCAAATTTACTGAAAATGCTATTTCATAAGGTGCAAAAAAACGAGGCTCAGGCCATTTCCATGTAATAAGCAAAGTTTGGGGGACAGGAGGAGCGGTCAATGGGGGCTCAAATGGTACTAATGGGCATTAATCAGTAAATCCATAACCATCCACCAATAATCAATCACTGGCTCGTGGTGGAAAAGATAACGCCTGGACAGCATCTCACATCCCTACTCGTGGGTCACCCCAATTATCTGACCCCCCGTGGGGCGAGTGGGGTTATTCCAAACACTGATGCAGTTCTGCAGCCAGTCTGACAGCAAGTCAAACGGTGCCGGCCGCCAGAACAGCTTGTTGCCGGTGCCAACAGCTTGCCAATCCACGGCAGAGAAGAGCTTTCTACCACCAGCCCATGTTGTTCCCCGTGTCATCCTAGCATCCCAAGGACCCCAGTTACGAAGACACCGTTCATTTCTTGTGAAAAGCCCCCAGAATTAGGCATTGAGCTACCCTGGTGGGCTAGTAGTAGCCTTCTGCGCAGAGCACCAAAACAATTAGACACACCAAATTCAGAATAAAAACATTTGGCAACTGGAAATGGCTGATTCGCGGCTGTACGTGCAGAATATTAAATCCCCGTCACCTGATTTACAGTCTTTCCCATATCGCCCCGGTTCGCACGACTCGCACGCCGTCCCGTGGAAACCTTCTTTACAAATACATTCCCCGTTTCCAGTGACGCCGTCCTGACAGTCGCCGTTATTTGAACAAGAATTATTCGCCCCCCCGGGACACATAAGACATTGATGTCCAAAATATCCTGAACAGCATTCGGGGGCCTAAGAAGGAAAAGTTAACAGCAACAGTTTCATGGAAATATTGATAATATCGCAGTGATCACTTCGAGGTTAGATATATCAGATATATTCCATCGGCGCGTGGCGCTCGTCATAACTGAATTTGAGTGTTTTACCCCTGAAAGAGGGCATCAAAATCTACGCAGGGAAAAGGCTGGGGGCTGCTCTACTAAATCTATCACCGCACTCTTGGGAAGCACAACAGGCTCTTCTTTATGACAAAGTGCCACAGACTTAGAGATAGAATGCAATAACTTACAACGGTCTCGCTGATGCACTGGAATCTGCAGCCCCGTAGGTGTTTATTTCTCTTTTTAAATGTACACTTTTCACGTCCGTTTTCCGGAGCTTCCTGTATTAAGGAGAAACACTTGATAACCCCACGGGGATCTTCGGGAACCCCAAACGATAAGATACAGAGAGCCTGCGCAGTGTAGCACGGCCTGGCCAGCTGCGGACTGCGTGTCACTACTGCGACCTTATAACGGGAGCACTCGGTGCGGCCCCCTCACCAGACAAATCTCACCTGAAGGGCCGTGCCGTCCGGACACTGCATTTGTTTGTCGCAATTCATGCACTTTGTCTGCAACAAAAAAACAATTTCCTGATACCATCTGGGAACATAATTACCAAGAAACAACCCCCGGGGGCACTTTCCTCAGCTTTGTCTGGCACTTTCAATGACTTTCATAGGCCGCACTTCAGAACCTAAGCAGCAGGGGGCAGACTCACCCTCGGAGGGGCAAATAGCAAATGCCCCAAAACATTGTGAATGTTCTCCAGCGGGTGCGATATGTTATTTCTCTGCGCTGGTAAATTGTAATGAAGACATCATGGCTGATGCTCAGTAAATTCTCTTACAGACAGCCAGGATCATGGATTTTCAAATCTACCCAACTCATTTTAGGAAGAAAAGAACGGTCATAGAAACTATACCTTTTTTATCACAGTGTTCTTCACATCACAGCGGTTTCTCAGGATAGAAAGCACCTTGGAAATGCCCATGACGATTCCGTTCTTTGTTTCAAAAAAGCTTCCAACCAGAGGGACATCGTGAACAAAAGTCTGGGAAGAAGAAAAAGTCTGATGAGAATCGGAATCAGTGCCATTTCTAGAAGGGCGGCAGTAAAATGCAATAAACGATAAACGAAAGAGCCCAGTAACGTCCCAAAGCCTTGTTCTCCTAACAGATCTCCCCTGGTGATACCACGAGGAGCCGGGGAACGGACAGGCAACTACAGTACTTATAGTCTAAGTGACAGCGCCCGGTAAATCCACTTCTCCCTCCACCGGCGGTGAAATAATAACCACTGATCCGTATTGTACAGAGAATCGGATTAGGAGATCTTTTCCGTTTAAAGCGGTTCCAATACCCGATCGTCCCGTTCATAGAACGTGAGCCAGTAGGAGGGTCCCAGCAGGCTCGCTTTGTGAATTCCGCTTTTTAAGTCCATGCGCGAAAGTTTCTCCCCAGGGATGATGTGATACCTTATTGTGTTGTTATCCTAAGAGATGGGACAAGAAATGCAGGTTATTCTCCTTATTTTACTGCATGTTCACATTTGTCATTTTCCCACGAACGAGTAAATCACTAACCCCGATTCGGATCAGTTTCTAACGGTTTTACTTTTATACCCCAAATGCTATTTGCGTGCTTAATTCATTAATTAATACGCTCGTTCCAGTGAGTTCAGTAAACACACAAAATACCATGAGGGCAGCACCGCAATCCCTGTAAAACTTCTCCATCGCAGAATCGTTGGGAACAAATATTGTATATTTCTGTCCAGATGATTCGACTTCTTCAATAACACCTGAAATCTGCATTCAGATAATTCAGATTATACTCACAGCGATCCCCATCACAGGCCAAAACATGGCTTTTTTACATCGTAATACACAGAGAAAGCGTGGACACCGACGTTTACATACGTGAAGAACCTCTTTAAACTTTTCAAATTCTTGCACCTGATCCAGCAGCTGGGAAAGTGATGGCCGGGGCGGGGGGACATTTCCAGCCGGGGGTATTAAAACCTATAGGGAAAAGGTTTGTTTTCACGATCGCCGAACCAGTGATACCAGGCGTTAAATGGTTAATCTAAAATTGGCATGATTACTACAATGTGACTTTTTAAAACAAAGGAGGGTCTCCAGCCATGGCAGGGTCCTGCAATCTAAAATCAGGGCCGTCTTTAATGTGGGGCAAAAGGGGCAGCAGCCCCGGTCATTTCTGGGGGCCATAGCAGCTGCCTCTTGAGCATGCAACAATCATGGTCGCAGGGGACGCAACTGCGACCAGGCCTGCCGCTCTAGGGGTCCGGGTGACCTCTGTGACCTCTTCCGCGCGGACCCACAGCTTCCCTCTGTTGGTTGAAATAATGGTCGAATTCTCCTCAGAAAGAGTTTCCTTTAATTAGATCATGCGCATAATCGAGACAAGGCACACAACACACAAAAGTCGAAGCGTTGTCTAATTACACATTAAGATTACATGGTTTATATAGCATCTTATCTACTTCTAATAGCATACATTATTATAATTGGTTACTTTTCAAGCAAGTTACACCTCTTTAAGCTGCATAATTAAGAATGGCCTAGACTTGACCCTTTGCACATATATATATAGAACAACATAGAGTAGGCGTGTTGGCGGGAACTCGTCCATATATCATAGACTAGACATTCCCTGCTTTCTTATGTCTTTGTCAGCAATAATATTTACGATAACATAAGCATTTTTCTAACACCCTCTCTTCTACCGCCCAGGGGAGGCAGGAGTGCAGCCGGAACGCAGTTGATTTAAACCTGCAATGCTGGGGGGGTATTTTTGTTTTTTGGTGTTGGGGTGGAGGGTACGATTGAATGCCACGGACCGGAGGGGGGTTTCAAGCAAACCAGGGTCCAAACAATATTAAAGACGGCCCTGTATAATATCCATCACCCACTCTGCACAAAACGCACTTTGATGGCTTTTGTTCCAGCTGCCACCCCCATCGGAGACAAATGCTGCGTTACCCTGAACCGCCTCTGCAAACGACCAACCTTATCGATGATGAAAATGAATCCATTAGCGGCCGGAATGTCACTTCTCAGGAAACTTGCATTATGAATGAAAGGATTCTGAAAAAAAGGAAAACAATGAAAGTTTCTTTCCTGTGCAGAAAATTACCCAAACCTCCCGTCTTAGGGGGCCTTTCAGATTTAAAGAGTGTAAGCTCAGTAGCCAAATGCGACATTAGTAGAATTATTCCTCACAATCAAGGAGCAAACAGTAAAAAGGTCATATATGTGCCTCCATTTGAGCGTAATATTTACAGTTTTAGGTTGGAGAATAATGGACGTTAGATAATAAATAAACGGTGGGCAAGTTATCAACTTATACCCTCGCTCACTGGCAAAGCTCTCCTACCCCATCTATGACGCTGACGGCCCACTTTGTTCTTGGATCGAACGTGGATAATTCCTGTCCGTCGAGCTGCTTGAGCTGCTTGGAGATAAAAGATCCTCGCAGAAAATGTGCTCTGTAGCCATAAAAAAAGAGAGACTCAGAAAGCGCAGGGTTAACGTAGTGCTGTGTGTTTGGAAGTCTATTCTTTTGGGGGCTCGTCAGGGTAAACTCGTCCCCCATTTCACGGCCCAGTAATAAATATCGCTTCTCGTTCACAAATCTCGACGTCTTCTGGGCTCTGCTTCCTAAAGTGAAAACATCCCAGAAACCCTCAGATGGAATTGAAAGACCCCTTGGTTTGGATGCAGGCGGTTAACTGGCTCTTGTACCTGTGGGGTCTGCCTTATTGACCCCTACGAGCCATTGGCTTTTCATGTTCTGTGCCCATTGACAGCCCTAGGGGGCCACAGACACTACATGGACAGGACTCATATCCCACGGGATAATGTCAGCACATAACACTTATGGCGTTATTTCCACTATATATCATACATACATACCATATATATATATATATATATATATATATATATATATATATATATATATATATATACATACATACATACCATATATATACACAAACCATATATACACATACTATATATATATATACATACATACCATATATATACACAAACCATATATACACATACTATATATATATATATATATATATATATATATATATATATATATATATATATATATATATATATACATACATACCATACATATATACACACACATCATAAACATATATACATATCATATATATATATATACACACCATATACATACATACATACATACCATATACATATATACATATCATATATACACATACCATATATATATATATATACCATATACATACATACATACCATATATATATATACACACATACATACATATCATATACATATATACATATCATATACATATCATATATACAAACCATATATATATGATATGACTCGATATTCCATGACATCTACGTTTTTGCAATACTTTACCGTATCAGGAACGGCAGCTTTTCAACGTCCAGCCAAAATATTTTTTGGTGTTCAGCAAGAGCTTGTATGGCCACGTCAGATGGGATAAGAGCGGTCACGTTAGTTCCTTTTGGGATCGTAAACAGGGAATTCTGTGAACCACGGAGACACACAGAGTGAAATGAACCAAAATGTCATCTTTATACAAAAAACAATGCTGGGGCATCAGAGCAGTCACCATGGCAACTGGGATAACTTTGTTCTACATAGAGGAACCCCGGCCCAACACACAGAGCCACGTCTACACAACACATAGAGGAACCCCGGCCCAACACACAGAGCAACGTCTACACAACACATAGAGGAAACCCGGCCCAACACACAGAGCCACGTCTACACAACACATAGAGGAAACCCGGCCCAACACACAGAGCCACGTCTACACAACACATAGAGGAAACCCGGCCCAACACACAGAGCCACGTCTACACAACACATAGAGGAAACCCAGCCCAACACACAGAGCCACGTCTACACAACACATAGAGGAAACCCGGCCCAACACACAGAGCCACGTCTACACAACACATAGAGGAAACCCGGCCCAACACACAGAGCCACGTCTACACAACACATAGAGGAAACCCAGTCCAACACACAGAGCCACGTCTACACAACACATAGAGGAAACCCGGCCCAACACACAGAGCCACGTCTACACAACACATAGAGGAAACCCGGCCCAACACACAGAGCCACGTCTACACAACACATAGAGGAAACCCGGCCCAACACACAGAGCCACGTCTACACAACACATAGAGGAAACCCGGCCCAACACACAGAGCCACGTCTACACAACACATAGAGGAAACCCAGTCCAACACACAGAGCCACGTCTACACAACACATAGAGGAAACCCGGCCCAACACACAAAGCCACGTCTACACAACACATAGAGGAACCCCGGCCCAACACACAGAGCCACGTCTACACAACACATAGAGGAACCCCGGCCCAACACACAGAGCCACGTCTACACGGCACATAGGGGAACCCCGGCCCAACACACAGAGCCACGTCTACACAGCACATAAAGGAACCCCGGCTCGACACACAGAGCCACGTCTACACAACACATAGAGGAACCCCGGCCCGACACACAGAGCCACGTCTACACAACACATAGAGGAACCCCGGCCCAACACACAGAGCCACGTCTACACAACACATAGAGGAACCCCGGCCCAACACACAGAGCCACGTCTACACAACACATAGAGGAACGCCGGCCCAACACACAGAGCCACGTCTACACAACACATAGAGGAAACCCGGCCCAACACACAGAGCCACGTCTACACAACACATAGAGGAAACCCGGCCCAACACACAGAGCCACTTCTACACAACACATAGAGGAAACCCGGCCCAACACACAGAGCCACGTCTACACAACACATAGAGGAACCCCGGCCCAACACACAGAGCCACGTCTACACAACACATAGAGGAACCCCGGCCCAACACACAGAGCAGAAAATAATTAAATGCAGATGATTCCCTGAACGTTCTAAAGGCTCTTCGTGCTGCGATGGCCGAAACATACGACGCCAGCACAAAGCCTGGTGAATCTGTAAAGACGATAGGAACGTACCTTCAACCACTGGTTAAAAATGGCCACCTGTGGGAGCCGCAAGAGTTCCTAGGAAGAAAACACACAATGAGTGGAATCTGGTTAGGGTTAGTGTTTTGCCGGGACATATAAAAGTTTTCTGCTCAAATGACTAATAATCGTTCCAGCGGATGGGGTGCGTGGTGATGTCTGGTTTGGGGGTTCATTTACTTTTTGTAAAGTATCACAGCCCCGGTGTTTAGTATTTTATTTTGTTACTGTTCTTGTGCCCCTTAAATATTTCTTTGTTTACAAGTTCCCTGGGATTTAGAAAACTAAAAATGTGGGTTTTTATGTTTTTTTTATGCTGCCCCGAGCCGTTCGCAAGAAGCCTAATTCACGGCACAGGACACGCTTTCACCATCTCCCCTATTGCGCTCTTCACATTTTCTTTTTAAATCAGGTTAGAAAACCTTTCCCACCTCCTTTTCTTAGGATATACTGTAGTGAAAATTTGCGTAGTAATTTACGACCATTCAAATGCTTGGGAAATTTCCTTGTTTTTGAAAGAAAATTAAATTTGGTCAGTTAAAATACCATGAAATGGATCAGAAATCCAGTACAGACAGGGTTAATGTTGTAAATGACTATTAGAGCTATTGAAATATCTTAATGAGCGTACAGAAGCTCTTTATCACTCCCATCACTCCTGTGTTCCAATGGCCCTTTATCACTCCCATCACTCCTGTGTTCCAATGGCCCTTTATCACTCCCATCACTCCTGTGTTCCAATGGCCCTTTATCGCTCCCATCACTCCTGTGTTCCAATGGCCCTTTATCACTCCCATCACTCCTGTGTTCCAATGGGCCTTTATCACTCCCATCACTCCTCAGTTCCAATGGCCCTTTATCACTCCCATCACTCCTCTGTTCCAATGGCCCTTTATCACTCCCATCACTCCTGTGTTCCAATGGCCCTTTATCACTCCCATCACTCCTCAGTTCCAATGGCCTTTTATCACTCCCATCACTCCTCTGTTCCAATGGCCCTTTATCACTCCCATCACTCCTCTGTTCCAATGGCCCTCTATCACTCCCATCACTGTGTTCCAATGGCACGTTGTGTTCACTGATCACAGTTTAAGTTTAAAAGGCTAATTGATGGTTAGAAAATCCTTTTGTAATTATGTTATAGCCAGACATTTCCTTGTTTTCCATTAAACAGCTGAGTGACCCCCAAACCCCAACCCATGCGCCCATTTCATACACACCACATTGATAATAGGAAGGCTGAAGGGTCGAACTTGATGGACTTAAGTATTTTTTCCACCGTATGAACTATGTAACTACAAATGGATGCCGCAGCTTCCTTAGCTCTGGAAATGCATGTGATGAGATAAGCTTATACTGACCATGAATATGTCTCCATAACAAGTCAATCCATCTCCTTCCCAACCTGCGGGGCAAACACAGGATCGCCCTCCTCCAGCGAGCGCCATGCACTGAGCCTACGAGACACAAACTTTAATTCCAACAAGACAATGGGATACAGATACATACATTTCATACAAGTCCCTTAAAAAAACAGAATGTTAAAAAGGGGAGAGCAAAACTTTGTAAAATAAAATGGAAAAGTACTTCTGAGACGCAGAGCCACACCACAATAATCCCAAACATCAAACAGCACTGAAAGTCACAAATGGAGAAGGCAGGACAAGTCAAGGTTTGTTTAGACCTTTTGGACAAAATTGGAAAGAGCAGAAGATGAGGTATTTATTAGCCTTCATTTAACTTGACGCAGTTATAAGAATATTAGAAAGGCTAAACGCAGCCTTAAAACAGAAGTCTCTTTGCTTTGTTACGTGTGATTGTTCCTAACCATATCATGGCATCCCCCGTTATCTTCCAGGCACGGATCCACGGCCTCGCACGCGTACCCGTCTCCCATGTAGCCTCTCTTGCAGGTGCAATCGTTCTATTAAGAAGAAATATTAATGGTCTAGAAATTCAGCAGGTAAAATGAAATAGCACAGTCCACCGTTAGCAGCAAATGAAGGGATCCTGTGTTTAGGATGCCCCAAAAAACGAATAAATGCCACATTTCATTCACCCACTCGGTCCCTTTCATGCCTGATCTGTAGGTGTATAAGAATGAACCAACAAAGGTTCCTATTTTCTTCATTTGTGATGACTTCTTACATGTGAATTTCTGCGCTGTCCCTGCTGTGTCGGACACGTCCCGTGACGCGTTCCCCGCACATACCTGCCCGGGCTGGGTGAAGCTGCACTCGGCATTGATGTGGCAACCGCCTCTGCTCTCCAGGGCACAATTATCTATTGGCAAGCAGGCAATGCCGTCCCCAGTCCAACCAGGGTTACACTCACAGGTCACGAGGCCGGGTCCAACACTTCTGCAAATAGCCTAAAAAAAAATAATCCATAAGAGACTCAAACTTCAGGGCTTCATTATTTTATCAGCCGAAGAGAAAGGCACAAGAATTTGAACAAGATTAACCCCTTAATGACAAAGCCTGTACATGTACGGGCTCAAAATGCATTGTTTTCAATGGGTTTAGGGACCGCCCATTGTCCTTAAGGGGTTAAAAAGCGGTCAGTAACCACGCCACTATCCGCAGACGCGGAAATATATAACATCAGGCTTCTGTGGGTCTGAAGCGCGCGAAATCCTGAAATAGAAATGTGTTTTATTTGGGTGTATATTTACACTTTTAGTCCAGTTTGGGAGTATATAATATATATATATACATATATATATATTTTTTTCTTTGTGTCCATGTGCTCGGCACCGTGATCCCTCTTGTGATCTCTCTCATCTGTGAAGCTTTATTTTAGCAGAAGGAAGGGCAGGAGATCATGACTTATTTTAAATAAACCCCATTCAGAGGGCCATGCTTACGTTTTCTGAACACCCTCCTCGCTCCGGCTTTCTGCATAAATCTACGGGCTGACACGACAAACCATCTCCCTCATATCCATTGTTACAAACGCACCTGAAAAATACCCGTATCATGCGGTCACGTTGCGTTTCAGACATCTAACGCCCCACCAGGTCAATGCGTGCGGTAAATGCGAGTTATTCGTTACCTTGTTAGGCTTTCGGCTGCTTCGCAGGAGGCGTTGAAATGACAATTCTGTGATAAATTTAAGCTGCCGCAGGAATGCAACATCTGGTCGCAGAACTTGCCGGTAAAGCCGCCTTCACACCGACCACCCTGACAAACCCCTCCGCTGCCTGGCCGGTTATCGCAATAGCCATGGACGCATCGGCAGTCTGCAGCCATTCCACGGGACATCACAAAAAAGGATTACAAGACTTTTGTGTCCATTTAATATCAGGGAAAATAAGCCTAGAATACAGTGGACGGGGGGTATGGATGGTGGTGGTGTGGACGGTGGTGGTGTGGATGGTGGTGGTGTGGACGGGGCTACAGAGCAAGAGAAGGGCTGCAAAAGGGAGCTCAGGGGCCAGGACAGGTTAGACTGAAGAGGGAAAAGGGAATGAATGTGCAGACGGCAATAACAATAATAAGAATCATTAATAATAATAATAATCACTAGTAATAATAAAGACCCAGCCAGAGCTGTAATGGTTCCTCAGGATTAGATTTCTTTATATGATAACCACAAGACGGGCGGCGCAGCCACCAACATGGTTCAGGAAAAGAAAGACGCCAGCTAGCACAAAGATTACGGGGTTTGGGGTCACTGCTAGTATTTCCCTGCGCATGCTCACCTTCTTCACAGTTCTCTCCATGTTTATTTTGATCCATGCAGATGTGACAAGCGATTCCTTTGAACTGTGGAAGACACGAGCACCTGCCGGTTCCACGCACACCATCGGCACACTGCGGCACAAGGAAAAAACACAAGAACATTACGCGACAGTCCAAGCAACACAAAGAAGCCTGCGGTGAAATAGGACGGCGACAAGCATTATGGAAAATACTCCGATCCTATTTATTGATTAGTCTGATTCGTTCCTGAGGTTCCAAGCTATTTATAACACAGTGAGAATCCAGACCAAGTTCCCTGGTCCATAAATCTGCTCTATGTAATAAATATGATCTGGACAAACACACGAGTTTCTGCCTGTTACATCGCGGATCCAACACGGAGAATACGATCTGAAATACCGCCCAAGGACACAGCCCAAGGACGACCAACAAGTACCAAGACGATGTAGAACTACAACTCGCTCGGCACTCAGCTAGCCTTGCAGACGATCGCTACCGATCCACAACATCTAGAGAGCACCTTGTCGCCTATTCCTACTACAGACTTTTTAAACGTGTGTCGCAGGAATTGGCAGCTAAACTAAAACGTGCCAGTTATCATACTGTAAGCTGTCGTGAATGAATAGGGAACGAATAGGGAATGAATAGGGAATGAATAGGACATGAATAGTGAATGAATAGGAAATGAATAGGGAATGAATAGTGCACAAACGTACAGTCCCTCGGCCGTAGCATGGGTTGGAAAATCCACCGGGACATTGCTGGCAGGATGGACCATAAAATCCGGAGCAGCAGCCGAGTTCCTGAAACAACAAAAGCATTTCAGTGTGAAAACGTATGAGCTCTCTGCGTGAAATGTAAACAATCGTACAGTTACCAGGATCCACTTCAGGTGGCAAATCAGTGTAAATGGTGCGGGCGATATTAGCAGCAAGAGCTGGAAAGGCAGGAACTTCTTCTCCTGCGGCCTGCGGGAAACGCTCAATGCAAACCGTGTGACCCCCGTGCAGAGCCCACACGGACATATCCCACAGAACATATAGAAGACACACTGCCAACGACGACGTCATGTAAAGATGCGCCTAACCGTGACTCCCACCTAACTATCGTAACGATGAATCGAGTTTTGTCTTACGGTGACCGTGAGGTTGCAGTTTCTGGCGCAGCCCCATGCGCTGCTTGTGCCGTTTCCAAGGCTGCACTTGTTATTGATGGTTCCCTGCAAAACACGCCAAAGATACAACTCAAAGATTGGATTAATGTAGCCCAAAGTGACGAGATTTCTTCATAAATATTTGCACAGATCACCATTGCTATAAATTGATAGAGATACATAATAACCCAGCACAAACCGCGTACGAATTCACCTTACCAGGTCAGCGGTGCCCTCCGGACAGGACAAAACCGTATCGCAAGCCGAGCAGACGCCCTTCAACGAAATAAACAGCTGGTTACGTGCAGTATCGGACCCCCCGTGTCTCTGCTATAACCCCAGCGAATTCTTAGTAAAAAAAAAAAAAAGGACCCTTTGGCACAAGATATCAAACCCTGTTTTTTTTACATTTTTGGGTGATAAAATGCACTCTGTTAACCAAAAAGGACTGATCCCTTTGTGTTTACCTGGACGACTTCGTGGCGCGTTTCAGTGCATCTGTGCGGCAAAATTGGGAGGATACTTGGTGGGATGAAAATACCGTCCAGAACATGTATAACCCCATTGGAAGCGATGATATCACTGTGCATGAGAGGAACCTCGGAGTCTCCCAAAACTATTCTCCCCTGTCCAAGACAGAACGAGCCATTAAATCCCACAAAGAAATCAGTATATTGAATAATATATACAGTATATAAACACGCAGACGCACGCACGCTTAGCAGGCTGGAAGTAATACATTTTATATACTTACATTTTCAGTGATATTGATTTTTATAACATCATTTGCAGAGGTCAAAATCTGTGGCATTGTGATAAGTCTGTCGGCAGTCACCTGTGGGTTACATCATCAGTCAACGTTGCAGCCTCTCAGTGTTTCTTGTAAGAAGATGATGGAGGTGCAACTGGCCATGAGCCGGGGCTGGTTGCCGGCCATGAGACGGGGATTAAAGAACAGCACATTATTTAGGAATGTAAACGCTACTTACTGCTGCCATCGAAGCAATATGATACTTCACCAGATCCAATAACTTGTGCTTCCCCTAAGAAAACAAACTGTATCAAATACTAATAAATGAATTCATGTTTTTGTATATCACCACTGAAAAAAGCTTATAATGGACTCAAACACTTTTTCTATTTAAAGACAAAAAATATGAGGTCCTGAAAGGTTAAGTAACTTTTCTTATGTAATCTTAAGTAATCTTTTTTTATGTTTTCCTTATAAAAAAGGTATTGACTTTGACTAAAGACCTCAATGAACTCAACAAATTCCTATCCTAATCTAATTCTTACAGCAAATACGCCATCCTCAACAGGGGGCTGACAACTGTTCACTCGAAAATTGTAAAGTTGTAAAGCCGAGCCCTAACTATACACCTCATACCCCCCTTTCTCTCACTCCATCTAGAATGTAAACCTGTAAGATGAGCCCTCTGTATGACGCGCGTCTTCTCCAATCCATCTAGAATGTAAACGTGTGAGGTGAGCCCTCTGTATAACGCGAGTCTTCTCCAATCCATCTAGAATGTAAACGTGTGAGGTGAGCCCTCTGTATAATGCGAGTCTTCTCCAATCCATCTAGAATGTAGACCTGTGAGGTGAACCCTCTGTATAACGCATGTCTTCTCCAATCCATCTAGAATGTAGACCTGTGAGGTGAACCCTCTGTATAACGCATGTCTTCTCCAATCCATCTAGAATGTAGACCTGTAAGGTGAGCCCTCTGTATAACGCGCGTCTTCTCCAATCCATCTAGAATGTAAACGTGTGAGGTGAGCCCTCTGTATAACGCGAGTCTTCTCCAATCCATCTAGAATGTAGACCTGTGAGGTGAACCCTCTGTATAACGCATGTCTTCTCCAATCCATCTAAAATGTAAACCTGTAAGATGAGCCCTCTATATAACGCGTGTCTTCTCCAATCCATCTAGAATGTAAACGTGTGAGGTGAGCCCTCTGTATAACGCGTGTCTTCTCCAATCCATCTAGAATGTAGACCTGTAAGGTGAACCCTCTGTATAACGCGTGTCTTCTTTAATCCATCTAGAATGTAGACCTGTAAGGTGAACCCTCTGTATAACGCGCGTCTTCTCCAATCCATCTAGAATGTAGACCTGTAAGGTGAGCCCTCTGTATAACGCGCGTCTTCTCCAATCCATCTAGAATGTAGACATGTAAGGTGAACCCTCTGTATAACGCGTGTCTTCTCCAATCCATCTAGAATGTAGACCTGTAAGGTGAGCCCTCTGTATAACGCGTGTCTTCTCCAATCCATCTAGAATGTAGACCTGTAAGGTGAACCCTCTGTATAACGCGCGTCTTCTCCAATCCATCTAGAATGTAGACCTGTAAGGTGAACCCTCTGTATAACGCGTGTCTTCTCCAATCCATCTAGAATGTAGACCTGTAAGGTGAACCCTCTGTATAACGCGCGTCTTCTCCAATCCATCTAGAATGTAAACCTGTAAGGTGAGCCCTCTGTATAACGCGCGTCTTCTCCAATCCATCTAGAATGTAAACCTGTAAGGTGAGCCCTCTGTATAACGCGTGTCTTCTCCAATCCATCTAGAATGTAGACCTGTAAGGTGAACCCTCTGTATAACGCGTGTCTTCTCCAATCCATCTAGAATGTAGACCTGTAAGGTGAACCCTCTGTATAACGCGTGTCTTCTCCAATCCATCTAGAATGTAGACCTGTAAGGTGAACCCTCTGTATAACGCATGTCTTCTCCAATCCATCTAGAATGTAAACCTGTAAGGTGAGCCCTCTGTATAACACGCGTCTTCTCCAATCCATCTAGAATGTAAACCTGTAAGGTGAACCCTCTGTATAACGCGTGTCTTCTCCAATCCATCTAGAATGTAAACCTGTAAGGTGAACCCTCTGTATAACGCGCGTCTTCTCCAATCCATCTAGAATGTAAACCTGTAAGGTGAACCCTCTGTATACTTCACTTTCGATTCAATTCATTATATACTTACCATGTATCAAATCAATTTTACCTGAGTTAAAAGATAAAATAATCTCCCATCTCTTAAAGAATCCACAGCTTTATTGCTGGGGACAAAAACGGTAAAAGATCCATGTCCATTTAGTATTGGAGGTAAACCACAGTTCTGCAAAATACAAAGACGTTATGTTAGTTGAATTTATGATATAAAAAATAATAATTTATGAGCCACATTGCTATTTACAGCCACAATCTCCACCAATGTTCGTTTTGAAACGGTCCATCACCTCCAGGAGAATTTCAAATCTGTTGAACTGCTCATATTTTGCCAGAATGTCTCCAATTGTCATCTGGAAAAGATACAAAAACCAACATTGCATCATCAGCGTCTGCTCTGTTTTGTTGACCGTAAAGATGATGTCACAGGTCTTGTTAACTTATTAAAATGCTTACAAACCTGAAATTGAGCAAAAAAATAAATAAAAAGGACCCGGCCAGTACGTTATCTGATCATCTGGACATTCTGCTAGCAGGACTGTTAAACGGGAAAGGGTGGAAAGCGCAGCCGTTATGGATCTGGAGTGAACTCTGTTAATTCAGTGCGGATTAAGCGTTGCAGAGCTGAGGACTATCTGGCCTACAGAGATCGACAGTCTTTCACTCTCATTTAGCAGGCAACCTATGATTTAACATACATCTATATATTTCCTTCTCTTTTTACACATTTAATATTTTATTACTTTATTTTGCTCATCATCTACAGAACAAAATACAAAAAAAGCCTAGAATTTGAGGGCAGAGCCATTTGTCCCATCTAGTCTGCTCATTATTTGTGTTGTAAGGGCTCATTGTCGTGGGTCTCGTCTTACATTCAAGACCCTTTTCTTATCCCATGCATGTTTAAATCCCCCCACTGTATTACCCTCTACCACCTCTGCTGGAGGTAGTTCCTCTTATCCACCACCCTCTCGGTAAAGGAAAAAGTTAAACAATGTACCGTCTGATTTCCAAAGGATTCCCGGTTGCCCGTAGTCATCGGCTTATCGATAAAATGAATTACGCCGTTGGATGCTGGAAGGTCATATTTCAGCAGCTTGTAGGATTTGTTAGGTTCTGACAGCTTAATAAATTCCTGGGGATAAACATTCAATACATTTACGGGTGTAAAGCTCGTAAAGAAGCTCTTTTTTACGTTCAGATATAATCATATTTTTGAAATCGTTTTAAGTAATAATCCTCACGTCCTGAGACTTTTTACATCAATAAAGATGTCAGATTTCATTTGTAACGCGTTGTTTTCTCACCTCAATAAAGACGTGAGGGGGTATTTTATCCATAACTCATGGAAAACGTGGGGTTATTAATCTCAGTACACCAAGCCACCTTTAACCCCTGCAAACCCTCTTACCAGACATCTAAAGCGAAAACATCCGTAAAGCGATATACAACGTATGAGTAGAAGCACTCGGAAGGGGGGATAAATCGGTTGGACAATTAAACACGGACTCCCTCACACCCAAATTAAAAAAAACTTAGCCTCCTCTACAGCCAAATGGCACAGGACAAGCCCTTGTAAGTTTCCGAGGTAAAAGCTGATGAAGAACGTGCTCTTACTTTGTTAGAAAACTTCAAGACATCCCCGCTGAGGGTCCAGAGCTGCTGGTTGCGCAAGGCGTCCGCTGTCAAATGCTGACCAGGTACAATGTGAGCTTTACAGATAAGCTTTGCCACAGTTTCCTGTATAGTACAGAGTTTGTACCGTTTATATTTTATATACACTTTATATACAGTATACACATGCCTGGGGTAAGCCCTAATACTATATACCCCTGCAAATGCCCCTGCCAATGCTGAGCGACGACTTACAGGAACGCAGTGAGAGGGATGCTTTGCTTCATTTACCTAAACAAGGAGTTTCACTTTATCCCAGTGACTTTCAGGCTCACTCCATCGGCCATTTTTTCCAGGACACATATAACAGATAAGGGATCGTTTCAGATCCTGCTAACCGGCACCACTGACTGCCCTGCGCCGTGTGGGATTTATTGACTCGTAGGGGGACCCTTTACTAACTTTTCACTTCCTAAGGCTGCCTCCTGGCACGTCGGAAATCCCAGCCGAGCGACCAGTCGGGAGAAGCGTTCCCGGGACAGGGTGACTGACGCCTCTTTGGAGACCTTCAGAGGCAAGCGAGGCATCAGCTGGCTGGACCCCAGACTGAAGTCTAGTAACGGCACAGTTCTGCTTAGCTGGGCTTGCGAGGGGACTTGAGTAAGGGACAGGCCAGACAGAACTAAATGGACTGCTTGGCAGGGCTGTAACATCAACAGGGCTCCCCTCATGAAGCATTACAGCGTTACACAAACACAATGTGTACAAAATTCGAATGGATGACTATTAGCAGTGGCTCTCCTCGATGTGAGCTAAAGCATAGTGACCAGGAAACCTTTAAACATTGCGAACGGGGACTGAGATCATTTCTTACAATCCTAAAGCTAACATCCTAATCAGAACGTAAGCGAACCGGACGGCCGTAACTAAGGTCGCTCCCAAGAGCATTTTTACCTACATTCATTCCTTGGAACTTCATGTAAGGAACAAACACAGTGATGGGGCCATATTTCCTCAAAGTCACTTCACATCCTTCAGCTGTTGAAAAGCAAAACATTGCTGATGAATATTTTTGCTTCTCTTCACTTTGTGATCATGATACCTTTTGGGGATGATCGATAAAGGGTCATTAGCTGAATTTCAGGGTTATTAGCAAGGCAGAAAAAGACATTTTGAGTCCACTGAACTAAACCTTCTAACTCAGAAGATTCCATGAGCAGTCAGACTAAACCTTGGATCGGCAGCTTTTAAGTGCCCTGAATATTTGTCCTTTCGGTTTATTAAAAGCCTTCGCTGCGCTCAGTCACTACCTTCATCAGTAGAGCATGCCAGAGCTTTACAGCCCTCACTGTGGTTCTTACAATCAGTGGAAAAGTGGTTGATAAACAGCGCTGCAGAGTATGATGGTGCTATATTAATCAATAAATAATAATAACATAGAGTCATTCAAAGCCTACTATAGCATATCTGCAACCCATGAATGTATTCATCAAAAGTAGTCTGTATCGACAAATCTAATTCTCGATGGCTGGACATTAGTGAATGAAGCAGTAATTCTCGAGGAAAGGGTTGCACTCAGCCTACGCTACACACGGTCTTCATGGAGAAGTACTTGGCAGGGCGTGTAGGGAGCTGTGAGCGTGGGGTGTTTGGGGTGAGATGGATGCCTTGTTGCCCTTTTGGTATAAGACCAGAGGTAATGGAAGAGAGACGGGTTAGATAGACAGTGCCAGATTAACAACATGATGATCACCCGGGACGTGTGTGCATTTTAAAGAGCACGTTCATAATTGACCCCGATTGCCACCCGCGAATAGAGGGAATTCGGCAGGGTGCCGGCGATTCAGCACATTGAGAGCGTGGATAGAAGATAATGCGCAAGCACATGGTGGAGCATCGCTATGTTTAGTTCTGTGACTTACTGAATAGCCTCAGAGCACCATGCTTTTCCCTCATCTGCAGATCTTCAAATCTCAGCTTGTTCAGTTGATATAAGATGCTGCCGTAGCAAGATCTGCCATCTCCGATTTCCCCTTGTTGGCAAACGCACCTAAACGTCAAAAACTCCCAGTGAACAAACATCAGGCAAAGACTAAAGGTGAAATGGCTTGTAAAAAGCCCTTCTGTGAAAAATACGTAACTAGTAGAAAAAGTAACTAACAACTTATCATTTCAGGATGCATGGATAGTGATTATTAACACAATTGGCTGACACAATAAGAAACGAGTGGAGCTAAAAGCTACGATGCTTTCCTGCACCCCCTGAAGGGGTATGAGCCAAGCATTAAACCCACCGGTTACTTACAGAGCCCCGGATGGGACCAAATGCAGCCAAAAAAGAACAAAGAACAACAGCGATACAAAGAAATGGAGACAAAACAGCAGAGGAGGCAACGCCGGACGCTGACCCATCATGCCGACTGTTTGCAGAACCATCGCAGAAAGCAACTTACTTGTTTGTTCCAGAAGGTAAGGGCTCGCACTGCGCAGACTTATCACATGAGATATCGAAACATGTGCTGCGGGGCAGGCAGGCGCCAGATTTACCACGACTCGTTCCGCCAAGGCAACTGCAGGAAGACTGAACAACAAAGATCTCCATCTATTAGATGTAACGGGTAATGGCTGATCCACACGAATACGAGTAAGCTGCAGTTACCAAAGCTCGGCCAAACGCCTGACCCGTAGCCATCAAACAATGAAATTCAATTAAACGCCTATGACTGCGAGGCTGCCAGGAGGCTGCACCCCTTTCTGCGTTTGGCTTTTGTTCTATATAAAGAATGGCACTGCACCTTCTTAATGGAGAATGATGTGGTGCAGGTCTTTTAAACTTTCTTTTCTTTTCATGAAGTCATCATTTTGTTTTTAGTTGTAGCTTCAAATGAAGCCAACGTGGTTTTTATAAACTTAAGGATGAATCGGGGTACTTTTCCATATACCAAGTAGTATTTACAAATATTTTCTGCTCAGTTTATTGCACAAGTTTTTTTGTCTTCATTCCAGTTTTTATTAATAATAAAAAAGGGTAAAACCATAAATGTTAAATCATCGGTTTATACTTTTTCATAGATGGCACCACAGTACCATGAACTGTAAAATAGATTGTAAGCTCCCAGGAGCAAATCCCCTCGTGTACCAGTCTGTGTTCACATTATTGTCAGTTTTAAAGTTATTGTTCATATCGTAAAGCGCTACGGAATCTGCTGTCCCTCTATAAAGTGATGGATATAATGGTGATTTCACACTTTGCCTCTCGGCGACACACAAAGAGAATCTACAGACTGACCTTTCCGGGTCCCAGATACGTACACCTTGTCGAATTTTCTACACACCCTCCGTTGTTTACGGTGCAAGGATTAAAGGGAAAGCACGTCTCGCCATTCCCAATGAAGTCGGGTTTACACGTACACAGAGGCTTGTGGGGGGGCAGCGCTTTGCAGACAGCTTTGTAGGAACACGATGAACTTTTACAAGGATCATCGGCTAAAATACAAAGCAATCTGTAATAAAGCCTGACTGTATAAGAAGTCACAAAATCCATTCTAAGCGGTGGGAAGACTCAGGGTAATGTTAGTTGAGCCATAAACCTTTGTTCAGGAATGGCAGCCCACCACTAGTGACTCTGTGATTTCACCCTAAAGGTCCAATTAAGCCAACAACACATCCCAGAGTCTTTCACATGGATCTTGGGGTACCCGGACCTTAGCCGTTACACTGTATATTCCGAGGACCCTCCCGGTCTCCCCCCACAATGCATACTCACTTTGGCCTTGTCTACAGCTCAGTGATATAGGACCAGACGTTTAAAAAGCTTTCCCTAAACCCTTGTTTTATGAAATGTGTCTCTACGGCACAGACTGTTTTATTGGCCCTTTCCCTATGGCACGGACTCTTTTATTGCCCCTTTCCCTATGGCACGGACTGTTTTATTGCCCCTTTCCCTATGGCACGGACTGTTTTTTTTGCCCCTTTCCCTATAGCACGGACTCTTTTATTGCAACTTTCTATGAATAGTGCCATGTATAATTTCAGAAAGCCACTCACGCTGGCATGTGCCTCCTCTCTTGCTATAGCCAGGCAGGCACTGGCACTGAAGGATTCCTCTTACATTAGCACAGTGGGTGTTCTGGCCACAATTCAAAGCCTTGCAGGGCAACGATTCTAAAAAAATAAATAAATAAATAAAAAAAAAAAAAAAAAGAAGAAATCCAACATACCCCATAGGCTCAACAATAGGTCTGAACCGTAACACTTCTAACGCATAAAAGGATATTGGCTCTGTCAACCGTGTGATATAAAAAACTGTAACGCCCCTACCCCGCGCTGTAGGGTGTTTTTAGGTCTATTTGAAGTTCACAGTATGGTATTTTCACTTTTCACAATTGGCTCTTCCAACGTCTGGTTATTAGTAAGCAAAGTGAAGGTGATTCTAATTTAGCTACTGAGAAGCTAAGAACTACATTGAGTGAAATGTCTTAAAGGTGCTGTTCCACATAGACGTTTCCCCTCAACTTTCCCAGATTCTTGTATTATTATGCACTGTGTATTACGGTCTGTAGAGCTTTGCGGTTTCACATGCATGAGCATAAAACGGCAGGTGGGAGTATCTGTAGGCGATCAGACCGCTGTGATGTAATACATGAATGAATGACGGGAATCTGTTTCTAGGTAAACGGTTACACAAAGGTTATAAGTGACAGGAGCATTAAGGAGAAAAATACATTGACAGACGTGTTTCTTTAACTCGTCTCCTCTTGTCTGGGGGTATTTGAAGAGCCCCCCGCGTGGATGAGCACATTATTTTGGAGGTTACAAAGAATTTCCGTATGTTTTACCTTGATCACAGTTCGCCCCAGTGTATCCAGCTTCACAGAGGCAGTTGCCGTTTCCGCTGACACCGTTGTTACATATTCCGTGATGACATTCGCAGGCTGTAACACAAGCAAATCACACTCGTTCCACAAGAGCATGACGTTTGTCATTTGTGGAGCATTAAACCCACCATTTAAAAACCAACATCTACTGCCCTGCAGGGCAAATCCTGTTTCATGACGTAATCTCACCGGAATCGCAGTTACTGCCGTACAGGAGTTCATCGGCACATTCGCTGCAGGAAAATCCAGTAAAGGCGTGCTACACGGAGACAAACACGCAAAGGTTATGAGATGCCAACAACATGACCGTTATAATGTTCTTTCACTAGTGTTTCTTTCTCTGTATAGTGGAAATTGTGGAATTTTATCAAAGAGCAAGTTTATGAAGACATTTTAAAGGCCACGGCTCCTCTGGCATGAAACTGAGATGAGTCAATACCAGTGAAAGACATAATTAAACAAATCCACGTGTCCAAACTGGAAGCAGACGCTGGCATTCTAGCCTAGAGCCACAAGTCATAGAGCGGCAGGTCCAGGGGTAGCAGGTCAAGGGGTAGCAGCCCCCCCCCGGCCACAAAACACAGAAACAGGCCCTGGGCAATTAGGCTCCCCGAAGTGCCGCTGCTCAATGGGCCTGGTACAATTGGCCCAGTTATGCTACTTACGCTGAGCCGAGGTGGCACAGCATCCATAAACAGACGGCATTATATTCCAGCGCTCTGCAGCGAGGACAGCGGCCATGGACGACTGAAGGCTCCATGTCACGTTTGCAGCAGGTTTTTTACCTTTTGCTGCTGTGGGAATCAGCAGCGGAGCTATAATCGTGATATCCACCTCCTGTCTTTAATAAAATCTGTATTCGCTTCAGATCTGTGGGGCCGTAAGCACCACAATAATCCCCTAGGGCTGAGACGTACGTAACACAATACAGCTGGGCTATGAGTATATTTACATCACAGACGCAAGTTCCGTTGCCATTTCTGCCATCCACGCAGGTCCCATGGCCGTTGCAAGGATTGGCGGCTCCTCCTGGACACTCTGGTACAAAATGAGTTCATTTTCAGCAAATATTCCACCAATTAGATGTTCATACAGGAGGAAAGTTAATTTCAAAGGAGGAGAAATGTTGGAACAAGATGCCAGAATCTAACACTAGAGGGTCAGTGGCTGAGATGGAATCAAAGAAAGTTTTACTTTACTGAAATGGTGGGAGATAAGTGGAACAGCCTCTCAGTAGAAGTGGTAGAGGCTAATACAGCGAGGGGATTTAAATAGGCATACGGCTCCTGAATCTAAGATGAGACCAACGACTGATTAAGGACTTTACAGCAGGAGAAATGGGTGATTAGACGGACTGAATGGGGCCGATCTGCCGGCCTCCTGGGTTTCATTATGGCACCAAAAATTGTATTTCATTAGTTTTCACGCTGCCCTTTCTGAGGGGAGAGACCTCTCGGCACACAGGAAGAGCATTATGACATCATGACCCAGATCCCCCCACACACACACACTTAGGCCCACCATCTCTAATCTCTCCTCAGAGTCCCGTGCATTATTATTATTATTTATTGTTTTATATAGCGCCATCAAATTCCGTAGCGCTGTACAATTTACGCAGCTTGTATAGCCGAAACGCAGCGGGTTAGCAGTAAATCTGACAAGCCAAATACATTATTTGGTTAATGTATATTATCCATACCTTGGCAGAGTGGCCCCCAGTAACCTTTGCAGCATTCAGGCTTTATGATGGTCTTTTGACAGGTATGTGAGCAGCCTGTGAGCGAGAGGGTCAGGCCACCCATATCCACTGTGTACCTGGAAAAATCACACGTGTTATTAGCGTGAGAAAGAATCACAAAGTACAAGAAACCTGCACTCATGCACGTGTATATGTAGCACACAATGAATGCATGTACTATACCATGTATTTAACATGCTCGGACCTTTTGCTGCTGTGGGGTCACAACAATGTTCTTCAACTTCCTTAGACTTCCCTCTTAGGCCACTAGTGGAAATAAATAGTGAAAAGGCCCCGGTTCCATAGTTGACACCTTTACGTCACGGGGGTCCCTGAGTAAAAGTCCATGGCATAGATACAGAAAGGTTATTCAGAGATCTCACCTGCAGCCTTTCTGCCCAATTCCTGAGGTAACTTTGGTAGCTCTGGGGCAGACCCTTCTGACATTGGCGGCGCACTGGGTGCACTCCGTCTCCATGGTTACGACGGTTCGGACATCGCACTGTCCTCGGGTTGACTGTTGACAGAAATCTTCATTAAAGTATTCTATACAGAAAAGGCTGCCCATAGTCTGTGACGGCGACGTAAATAATTCAGGTTTATCGGACCCCGTCCCCGCTATCCCCAGCAGCATCGGGTTGGGGTTCGATGTTGCAGTAAAATTGTACTACAAATCGTCTTTGGGTGTCTGCCCTCGGTCCAGGTGTTGCCTTCGCCCTATGTTAACCACCTAGGATACGGAATTTTCCTCCATTTGCTATTTAACATGATCTAAACTATTTTGAACCGGTAAAAGGAGACAGGAACAAGTGGTTGCAGGGGTCACCCGGACCCTAGAGAGACCGGCCTCGTCACAGTTGCGACTGCTGTCTATCCTGCAGTTACATCACTGCCCCGATAATGTGCATAGAAACAGCAGAAAATTGCTTTATAAATTAAACAAGGTAAATAAACCAATCATTCTTCTAAATGCCCCACCCAGGAACACAAATACCCAGCAATAGGGCACAAAGTCACATAAAGAGTCTGGGTAAAGCCCGCCCCTTAACCAAGCCCCTAACCACACCCAGTGAAATAAAAGTGTCCCCCTCTGGCTATTTGAAAGGTCTTTAGATGAGTTTGCCTCTTTCCAACGTCACCGGATGCCACCAAAGTTACTAAATTGTCAAGTAACCCTGGAAAGAGCTCATTTCTGAGCTTTTTTTCCCTCACGCTGGTAATGGAGATGTCTCACGGTCACGTAGACTACAAACAGCTGTACATGGCAGGGTTCACTACTGACTGCTCACTAGCCCCTGGGATTGTACACGCCGTGGCACAGCTCCATGCTCGATTCACAATTCGGTTACTTTAGTTTCTCAGATTTCTAAACCGCAGCAATTTGTAGGTAAAAAATGCGACTTAGCTAAGCATTTGCTGCATCTGAGGGTGCTAATCCCGACGTCGGTCTGAATGTAGACACATATTAATGCAGATGCTCACCTTTGTCTGGGGTCCGGCGAATGTTCTTGTTATATAAGTGATAAAAAGGACAAAGAAAAGTCTGCAGGCCGTCATTTTCACTCTCGCAGGTCATTTGCCGGAGATGTCGGCTGCAGAGGCCAGAGTCCTGAGCAAAGTTGCCGAAAATACTGGCACGACCTTACTCATTACTAAACTTTATAAATTTCTCCTTCCTGTTTATCTGCCCAGACAAATATGTTGATTTTGGTCGACAAAATGCAACCTGTTTGCTCTGAAAAAGTAAATGAGAAAAAAAACAGGAAGAGCGGATTTCCCTTTTCGTATCAGCGGAAAGCAGAAGGAAGGAAATCCCTTTTTTCCTACAAGCTGGAATGAAAAAGCTTGAATATGCGTAAAGTGATGAGAATGCAGTTTGTGAGTCATTGTGTTTTTAACGTAAATGACTTTTTTTTTGTGTGAAAACGTCTTCTGACATCTCCCAGAGGACCCTTCCTGATTTAATCCTTCGCTTTTCAGTTTTCCTTGGCGTCGGCACCCAAATAGGGCCAGCCTGGATTTAAAACAAAAGAATTACCTCAGAATGTAATTTCCATCGCACCGGGTAAAGTCTCGCTCTTCCGCATAACACAGAAAGTCACCGTTCATTGAGTCACGTTAGTTGGCTTTTACGCATTTCTTGCCCATTCTTTATCATTTCACGAGGATCTCTGTAGTCCGCTGGTCAGAAGGACGTACACTCGCTGCAGGCGCTCCGCGAGACGGGACCCGGCCGCATCGAAATAATCATCCTGCTGTGGAAAGAAACAATCTTTCTGCTATACTGCAAACTGCGATGCAAGCTTCTCTCGGCCATGTTTCCGATGGAGAGCTGGGACGAGCGGAGATTGAGCTATTGAGGGGAGATGCCTTCGTTGCCGAAGGCCGGCGGCCTTGCTGTGTCCATGGTGTGGAGGACACATGGTTCATGGGATGGGGTGGCCGGGCTCCATCTTGGCTTTCAAGGTTGTGCAGGAGCCGCTCCATGGCCCCGGAGCTAGAACTTTCGAACTCATCAGCCTAAAACAGCACAGATACTATAAGGATTATCCTGTAAGCAGATACATTTTATCAAATATAAGCTCTAAACAGCAGAACACGGGCATCCTAAAGGAGAAGACTCATACAACTCATCGCCTATAATACTTCTGGCTAATAGAGGACTACGGGCTGGATTCACTATGATAATAATATAATAAAAGCTGGCCTGAGGATTCTTACGTCGTGGCCACAGCAAACTGCATCTAGCATTTGGAAATGTGTTACTAAAGTAAACCTGCCCAGCGATCAACTTTTTCATAGGCTAGAGCCGGTACTTATTTTCCTTGTTTACCAAAATGTTCTTCAGATGCCTATAAAGCCCCAAAATGCAATTTGATAAAAAAAAATCTGTCAATGAGGGTTATATAAGTTTACTACAATCTCCAGAGCCTGCTAATCATATCTCATAAGAACTATGCATGTACCTGTTTTCGATGACCAGAACGCTGCAGAAGATTAATGTAATTCTCGCTATAATTAACGATTAAAGCTGCTCTCATATTTGGCTAAAAAAAAAAAAAAAAAAAAAAAAAGTTACCCCCTGGAGGCAATTGTCTTAATCAGGGAATCAGAAGCTTAATAGGGGCCTGAAATTCCCAGCCCTTCGTTCTTCTCCCGTTACCCTTAAGGGCATAACCAGTGATAATTGAAGATCAATAATCAGCAAAGCCCAGTAGTTTTGATTGAGTAGAAGAAGCACTTTTCTTATTATATCCCTGCAGCCGAGATGGCAACAAGGAAGACCCAAGAAAAAAAACCCTCAGAAACAAAGGAGAAAAAGGCAAACAAAAAGGCTAAAAACGGTTCAGCATTTTTCTCACCAATCTCCTCAGGAGGGACGATAGACATAGCAGCAACCCAAGCAAATGAGGTAAACATAACTCTCCATTCAAGCGTCGAGAACTCGCAATTGGAATTCTCCAGAAATGAAACTCAAGTTGGAGTGGCTCCTAATCAGATGAAGAGCTTTCTGGATCGAAAAGCAGCTTTACCACTTTGTGGCCTTTGGAAGTTAATACAGGTCCTAGAAAACCGGGGACGTAATAGCGCTGTTAGACATCCTAGGTTCTCCCTTGTCAGCAGGAGCAAGTGCCGATTACACCAAAATAACGAGAAGAAGTTCGGCCATTTTCTGCTGCTGCATAGGACATTTTCCTATTCCTAGAGTATCAAATAAATCTGACCCTCCTCAAGTATTCAAATACCCAGCCCAATCGCGTAGAGCTTCCCAGACAGGGAGCAAAGCTAGGGAGAGTCCAGCGGACCATGCCTTACCTGTTGGGTCCACTCCATCCACCTGTCCGGGGGGGGGGTCGCATACGCGTCAGGCTGTCCCTACGTAACGGACACAACCAGGTTAGCAAACTTCCTTTACAACTCGGGAAGCACAGAGAGCAGGAGGTTCTGTGATGGTGCGGATCTCACCAGCTGGTGTTCACAAAGAAACACAGGAGCCAATGCATGGTCATAGATTAAGATAATGTGTCTGTCCTAGTAAGGCCACTTCAGCCATACTGTTCCTGTTTCCTAATATCCGGCACATACTTTCAGACCATAACCGGTACAGACATCTCCATAATCATACGTCCATTGCTGGGGATTCAAATGCATTAAACATTTCATAAATCATCGCTGACTAACACTCAGCAGATTTGGTTTGTTTTTGCATTAAGGAGCATTGAGTTCACGCCAGTAACTCAAAAACACACATTTTACTTTCCTGAGTTCACATTTTTTGCTAAGTAATCGTTTTGTTAATGTGATAATTCTATTTGTCACGTGTAATCGGGGGTTACTAGAATAGAAATCTGAACATTAAGCAAAACAACAAGAAATAGTTGATTGAGATCTTGGGTAAATTTGGGTTTCTGTATGACAGAGGAGGTCATGTGAAGGGCGAGTGCCTGCTCTGGATACTCAATCCTAGGATGGAAGGAAGGATTTTAATTTCTCTTCGAAGCGTCTGATTTTCTGGAAACAAAGCAGTTTGTCAGCTACCTGTAACAAGGTCACCAGGCCCGTCCATGGTGGGTATTAGAAGAGTCGTGTGTCTGATAAGTTACATTTTGTAAAATTATTTTAAGGCCTTATAGAAGTACAGCAGAGACAATTTAATCAATTCACTTTCTGCAAATGTCAAAAACCATAAGATTCTGTGCGTTTATTTTACAACACAGAATAAATTGTGGAAAAACAAAAACAGTGCATAGTGTTCTACAACAAAGCATGAAATTTCTTTATTCTGTAGATTACTATAATCAGACCCAGGCTGCTAAATGGGTAGCGTTTTTAACACCATGCCAGAAAATGTGATGAAGAAACAAGTTATTTTTATATACCGAATAATAATACTGTGGACCCCACTCGCACAATAAACACGGACCAAGAAGCTCCACTCACTATTCCTTACTTCCAGCACGTAAACGTGTATTTACTAGCGGAATAAGCACCGGAAAGTCATCTGCCAGTTTCCAATGGAGGCCGCCACTAAGCATTACGGCTGGAGAACTGACACGTCAAGTCCATGGAACTACCAATCCATTTCAGACTTTCGCTCTAAACAAAAGCAAATAGTAATGTCTGCTTTCGGATGTTGGACCAGGACCAAATCCTCAGAGTTTTTGTCTTTTTGTACATATTATTTCATCCTGTCAATTCCAAAGGCAGCTCTCGACCACACAAAATCTCCCACTGCCTCGCAAGAAGAGAGATCAGCTTCTCACGGCAATCTGCACTTGGAATGAAGATATCCAAATGTACCTCCCTGTTCCCGCCACACACGTTCTGCGTAACTGGGGGTGCACAGGACTCCCCAAAGTGGTCCACGGATAAAGTGTATGTCAGATCTTGGATGGGAACATCATCAAACACAAACGTAAGTGTCTGTGGGTAAGTCTGATACCCCAATAACACTCTATCCAAATCTCTAATTCTCCATCCATCTATCAGCTGGTACTTGTCTCTCTTTGGAGGCTCTTTGGCAAATTCGGGAAGAGGGTAGCTAATGTAGTCTTCGTTAAACAAAAATAGGTCAGAGTTGGTAAGGATAAGTGTTTTTGGTTGAAGTAAAACATCCTGGGTACCTCCGTCGACAGTAATGACCTGGAAAGCCAAAACGTACAGCAAAATGTTCAGCGACTGGAGCTTTGCAGAACTCTCAGATTTTTCTTTTACTATAAAAGTGAGGTCCCCGATTTCTTCTTCATTTGGATAAATGAACTTTACTCTGCTGGAGTGAATAAGTTCATAATTGTCAATTTTTCCTGAAAGAAATATATAATATCATAAATAACTGTAATTTACAAAATGCTGTTTTCACAAACTGGGCAACTGCCTTGACATCTCTGTCCATGCGCGCAGATATCGGAAGAGCAAAATGGCGCGTTCGCTTAACCGCAGGTCTGCGTTCAGCTGAGCAGAAGCCCAATAGAGCGGTGCAAGCAAAGGAAAGGTGGCACATCACGTGGAACAAGCATTTTAGGGCTGGCCGTTCCCGTATGTTTCTCTCTGTAGCCGCATTTACGATAAATGGTATTCATTTTTCCAGAACCCATACATGGGTCCAAATTAGTAAAAGCTTCATCAAAAGCACAGACTGAGCACACAGCTAGCTAGAAATGTGTGTAATATATCGAGGAAGACGGCACCAGCAGGTTACCAGGAAGGGCTGTAAACATTTGTAGCAGGACCCGCTTTTCCCGATGTTCTCTGTATGTAACCGATGCCTGGGAGAAGGATAGCAACGAGCCGTTACCTGTGTTCTTATTCCCAAATTCAGAGTAGAAATCTTTCTCCAGGGGTTCTGGAGACGGCGTCCGAGCCATCAGTGACAGGGCAGACATGAGATGCTGTATAAAGGTATGGGTACTGTAACTGTCTCTTGTCACACAGGTTACCACGTGACTTGCAGAAGGCCCTGCAAGAAGATCAACAATTACAGAAGTTGCCAGTATTCATTATTGGGAGGAAATTGTAAAGAAATGAGTTGAAAGTCTGGGTTTGGATTTAGATTACATTTGCATATTGCGGGTGCATTCATTTTCATTTTTTATAGTATTTGTTGTTAAAACTGCTACCTGTTAACCGGAAATATTGATCAAAGAGCCCAATGTTCACAGAAAGCAGATCACTAAATCTAATGACAAGACAGCGGGAAAGATGGCAGGATCCAGGGGTCTTGCGCTCATTCCAAGAATCTACAAATCAAATGAAACACAAATCTAAACACACACTGAAGGTGAGCTGCATCGGGTAAAACGCACACTTCTTCACAATTACTACAGATCTAAGGTTAGCAAAGACTGCATTTAAACTTATACCCGTACCCGATACCCTGGCAGGGGAGACGTCATCAGCAAGAATTTCTCATCTTACAAAAAAGAATTCTACAATTTTCGGCCGCTCACCCAGCTCTGAATCGACAAACAGAAAGTAAATGGCTTCTGATGACAGTAGCACGCAAGATGTGGCTTCCACGTCAGGTTCCTTGTAAAATATCACAGACGACCACATGAAGAACCTCAGCTCCTCACTGTCTGCCTGGAAAATAAATAAGAAAAGTTTGCATAATGCCAGAAAAAAGGACTTTCACCCAAAACATGAATTTGCAGTACTTCTTCATAAGCGAAATATGTGATGGGGGGGGGCCAGAGGCATCCCAGATATATAAGCAGGCGGAAAGGGGTCCCAAGGCATTCCAGGTGTCTGGCTTCAGACACAAACAAACCCACTTTTGACATAAATGTAGAGGTAAAGGTATATAATGGAGGAATTTTGGTGATTTGTGTGCTGGAAAGCGGAAAGAAGTAACCCGATGAGCAAGTCCTGCTGCCCTTTACCATTGATAGGGCCGTCACGTAACTCCTAGTGAGCGGGGGTGTCGTACCTCAGAAACGCTGCCACGGAAAAGGTCTAGGATATCCTTTCCATTCATTTTGGAAATAACGTTCAAGGGGGTGGGTGACGGCAGATGAGAGGCGAGCGGATTCTCTTCACATAACTTCTGAATCACACATTGCGAAGGATGAGAGGCTGACGCTTCCCGTGGGCAGCGATCACTGTGGAGCGGGAGACAGAAGCGGCGCTTAGTGTTTTGCATCAGAACTTTGGGGACATATTTTCATTATCTCAATATTTCCCAGGGAAGTTTTACCAGACCTTACCGAGTTGTCTGTAGCTGGATCTTTTCACAGACAGTCTCACAGGGTCTGAAAACGAATACGTCCTTTACGCATTGAAGGGAAGTCCTCAGAAGTTTGTATAAGGTTAAAAAATTTAATTTGTCATCGGGCAAAACAAAGAAAGCAGTGACATCTCTGTAACCCATCAGGAGCTGAAGAACATTTCCATCCAGGTCTTGAAGATGTAATGTAACGGAGGGAAGCGGGATCTTCTTCACGAAGAAAGGGTTTCCCAGAACTTCATGCGTCTTGCATTCTCCAGACAGTAAATCGAAGTCAGCTTCCAGTAGGATGAGGTTTTTCGGCGTGAGAAATACCCACGTTGGCAGGAGTTCTGTGCCACTTTGCTCCTGAATTGTTGAAGTGAAAACATCCTCCTGCTGATCTCTATAAAACAGACGGACAGGGAAACAGCCTTTCACCTCCCCGCCGTCCAAAGCCATGTTGTGTTCAGCAGTGAGACGCTGAACTAATTCCTCCGAACGCTGATTGTTGCAAAATGACAAGCGTTCTAAAGAGCTGCTGCTTTCGGGGCAGCGAGCGCACAGCGATTCAGACAACTCCTGCAGACTTTGAGCATTTGCTAGAACAAATATACAATCTTCTCCATTCCTCACCCTCATGGTTAGACAGATTTTAGGCAACAGGAATCCAAACCCTGCTAAATCCCTGTAGGAAAGGTAAAAAGCCAGCCTCAGCAGAGAGAAATTAGCCAGGTAATCAGCCTCTGCTCCTTGTAGAGGAAACTCGAAAAACACGATCAAGCTATCTGTCAATACAAGGCATGAAGCGAACGCTTTGCGAGATTTGCCCCTCTGCAGCTGAACAGAGAAGGCCCAGTGTAACTGAGCAATGCCCACACCATGGTCTGTATTTTTTAAAGGGAAACAGGACTGATTTCCGTCCTCATCCTTCTGATTTTCTTTATGGCGCCCCATTTCAAAATAACCGTTCTCTGGCCCCGAAGAGCTTGCGTTTCCCTTATCGTGAGCAGCATCGGATGAGGACTGTCCCAGCACATGTGCTATAGACGCAGAAAGATACGAGAGCAATTCCTGCTGCTGGCTACCATACGGAATACACGGTGGGGCATCCGACGCGGGAACCGCCATTTCGTCTTCTCTTTAATTCAGGCCACATGCAAAAAGAAGCAGAAATAAAATAAACAGAGAAACATACCCACGTTTTTAGCCACAAAGACACGGATAACAGAAAAAGATAAGAAAAGCATCTTAAGGGAAGCACCCGACAGACAGAAAAGAGTTACTCTACAGGACGATTTCATTCTATAAATACAGAATTGCGTGCGTGAAGCACAGCATTTCATTAGGTAAAATCAAACTTACCTAAGCAGACAAACACCGCTTTTGCCACCCGGAGATGTGTTTAGCTATAATAAAATATGATCATTTAGATTATTGTTTTCGATCATAAAATGGGTTTTGTAATTTACAAAACCCAAGTAAGAGGCATGCGGTCTCACACTGAACGGGACCTCTGAAACTAACCTTATTACCACTAAAACGCAGACTTGGCAACAGAAGAGCAATTACAGTTAGTTTTTTCTTTACTTTCAGATTTGGAGTGAGAGCATCGAGATATACCGGCAACCGATATTAGCGGCCATTTACCTCCCTGTGTCCGTTAGCGTCCTGCAGACCACCTTCGTCTCTTTCTTGGTAGAGTTTGTGAGGACTTGTTGTCCGATTGCTGGATGTAGAATTGCTGCCGATTCTCACCGTGTCGGTAACTAGACCAGTGAAATATAAACATACATGTTTTTGCCGGCATATTTCAAGGGACAGTAAAGCCTAAATGTATGCTTTACATTAAAAGGGAGGTTAATGCATATAAAACTTTTATAACTGTACAAAACACTACATATTTGTAAATTAATTGCTCGATGTACAGTTGGCGGCCTGTGTTAGGAAGACCCGGCTGCCCCAGAAACATTTATATTGACCATGAGATTTTCATTATTCAAAGTGAAGGAAATCCCTGGCTAAATGGACTTTGGTACATCTGAGACCACCCTCCAGCAATACACCCAGGGCTTAATTCACTGATCTCACTGCTTACACTCTTCATGTCTCATTTCAAAAGCCAACGTATGGTGTGTTTGCCTTCTGTAACCTACTTAACGGTCACCCTCTTGTCTGGTGAACATGACTGGTGGGGCAGCTTTTTAGGGAAGAGAGATGAGTTCACAGGACAGAAAAGTCAATTAAGGTTTTGCCCAACTTGCTCTCATTGGAAGCTAAAGCCACCACTGACGTGAAAAAGCAACCACTGACGTGAATAAGCAACCACTGACGTGAATAAGCCACCATTGACGTGAATAAGCCACCATTGACGTGAATAAGCCACCACCGACGTGAATAAGCCGCCACCACCGACGTGTAGGCGACAAGTCCCCTCTGGTTACAGGTGTCCATAGCAAATAGTGTAAACGTTAGCATGTCAGTCTGATTTTTCACAGAATCATATTTAAGGCAGTACCAGGGCAGCTAGATGGAACCTCATACATATCTCGCTGCACACGGAGCCGACGTGACAGATGAAAGCACGTTTTTTAAATTTCTCCCCAGGTAGATGGACTCACGATGAGCTGAAGATACTGACAGAAGCCAATTAGTCTCGTACAGGATTACCTCGGGTGCAGCTAACAGGTCGTGGTAAAGAGGGAGCGGAAACATCGTCAGGAAACGTACAGCCGGAGTTGGCTTTGGTGAGTTGGGAATCCTCGCTCATCTGACAAACAGCAGCATTAAGAATGAGAGAAGCAGAAATGGTGAAATCTTCCTGACATTTCTACAACATAGGCTACTGTCCAAAACAAAAGTGGGGGACAGAACAGGATCGTCAGTAGGGTTCACACAGCAACCAAACACAGGGATAATAAGAACAACAGCGCTTTTATTACATTTGTAACAATATTAAATAAAAATACGATGAAATGACAGAAAACAGTGACCGTTATGTAAGAAGGATCGTCGATGAATCGTTGGTGAACAGCTGTTTCTATAAAATATATACATGGATGTGCCAAACCCTTATCACCCTGTAGAAAGGAAAGTCACACAGAATGATGATGCGTTAACCCTGCGGTAACTGGAGGCAAATGCACGGCCCTGTCACAGACTGAACATTTTAGGTTTTATAGATCAAGAGACAGGTTGAATATCGAGATCCACAACACCCAACGTCTGACTTCTCCTTTCTTCCCAAACCGTGGTGCGGGTTACATGGTTCTGTTCACAATCAGCTCAGCGCGTGAATGTTATTTAGGAGAGCCTAAATCAGGGACGTGATGTACATTTTATGGGCAGCTCCTCATCTCTATTTCTGGAACATGGCGTTTGGCTGCATTTCTACCACGTATTTAAAGAGCTCTTCAAAACCTACAGGATGCCGTCCATAAAACAGCTTTTACCAGCAATATTTCTTTACGCTAACTGGCAACGCTTGCCTGGATTGCTGCTTTAACATTTTAATTCATTCTTTTAAAATTTGTTACTGGAGGAGAAAAAACAAAACAAAACAAAACAAAAAAAAAAAACAGATCTTCAGTTAGCTTCAATATCGCAGATTAAAAAAACCTTAATCACAACAAGCTATATCTATAGCAATTTGAATATATTTACAAACAGGATACAAATCTATATCTTTTTTAAAAGTCAAGTGTTAATAGCGGGCAGCATCATTTCCAGAGCAACCGTAAACCCGCAGTAATGGCAGCCTCTAGAAACAATGATACAAGGGCAGGCCGCGAAAATGGCCAAACCACCGCTATCTGCCTTCAATTTTGCTGCTTCTACGTTCATGGATTTGACGTTCTGCTGACTGAAGGAAACTTCTCTGATGGAGGAAACTATTTAAACCATTTGCAGCTTGAGCTCTGTTGCTCCCGCAGCACCGCGGTCCAGCGGCACTAACGTTTTAATGGCTCCCTTTGTTACGTTAAGGTCCGCAGGAGAACATGCTTTGGAATTGTCACGTCCCGTGAAAAAGAGTTTTGGTCCTGCTTGCCTATGAAGACGTCAGAAATGGTCAGCCATGTCCACACACATGACTGGCCAATCAGAAGCTGGAAGGACCCCTTACTACATCTTACTGGCTTCCTGATGTCCCTACAACAATGGAAAGAGGTTGGATTGAGCCCTTTGTTCTAAACAGCTGGGTTTTAAACTGGAAGAACCCTAGAAATCTACCTCCAGGATCAGACTTAGGTCACTTCAAAAGTACTAAATAGCTGATCATACAGTCATTTTAACAGGGATGTGGCCCAGAGTCTGTGATTATGGGGCAATTGATGGAGACCTGACGGAGCGTCCGTTGTTTTGAGTAAACTGGAGAACGTTTAAAGACAACTTGCTCTGGATTTTCAGTGATCCAAAGATGACAAACCTTGAGTGAGTATAATTTACAGACTGCCCTCTAATGCTTATAGTGGATAACCTGAGCTGTATTATTATCAAAAAGCCACACTCCAGCTCTAAACAGACAGAACACAAAGAAACCGATGGCCGGGGACTGGATGTTTTTAGTTTCCTCATATCACTATGTGAAAACACATCTAAAACAAGTAAAATGGGCTTTTTAGAGCAGACAGGGGTATACATTTAAATACAATCCACAGACTGGTCTGCAAACATGATGCAGGACTCCCAGATTAGTGGTTCATACCTTTTTATTGGGATGGTGGAATTGGTTTCTCGTTTCCTTTGCTTTCTGAATAGCTTTCAGCACTTCCACAGTATCCAGCTCTTTTTCAGTGGTTTTTGTGTTATCCAGACAGACCTGTATAATAAAGATTTCTCCAGATTACAATACACACGCTCTCTTTTAATTGACTCAACAGAAACTGGGCCAATTATGTGCCGAACATGAAATAGTTAGCAGGAACAAAGCAATCGATTAACGCTAGTCTTTTTTTCATATGCTTTTGGGTAATCGCTATAAGATCACTTGTAAGTGACAGGTTTAGGCCACTGCCATGGATTGTAACCAATAAGCGGTCAGGTTGTAAGAATTAAATGTTTTTTGGTTGGTTTTTACCTCAGATGACCCCTCTGCCACTTATCGGGTTATCATCAAATGTCAATACAAGGTCTGAGATAAAACAAAGTAAACTAAGACCAAGCAATCCACAGGAAAAGCTTGCTTTATATTGGACACCATTTTGGTCATCTCACCTCAGCTGCTCGCTCTCCAAACTGGGCAAGAACTTTGGTTCTATAGTCCGGTATAATGACCAGGGGATTGTGGCTTATGTTGATGTTTTCCAAGCATGGAAGATGTCCAATATGTCTTATTTCTTCAAGCTGGTAAAATGAACATAGCAGTTAGTGATCTTGCGTGTTCGCCAGGCACCCAGACATCCGAGTGTAAATGAAATGGGGTTTCGTTTTAGAGTGTTGTTTTGAGCCCACATTTAAACCTATTCAGGGTGCCCGTAATCCATAAGAAATTAAGAGTTTTTGCTTTCAACAATTGAAAAAAGTTGGTCCTAAAGTGAAAGCATTTGTACATGTTTGTTCATCCACATAGCAGCTATAGCTGGTTATATGTGAGTAAGCACTTTTATTAATGCTATAAATGCAAATACAGAAAAGCAATAGAATACCTGTGCAACTTTATTGTAACTGAGATCCAGATTAACCAGCGAATATAATTTGTTAAGACCACCGAGACGCTCCAACAGATTTCCAGCTAAACTCAGAGTCTTAATGTTTCCAACCTTTGTGTGGACACCATCCAGATCGGAAATGTTATTATATGAAAGATCCAGGTGTATCAAGTTGAATAAATGCTGCGTAAAAATGTTACAAAAAAAGGTTATTTGATAAGAAAATCTGTCAGGTGAAAATCTGGGCGATACGAGAGCAATAATCAATTGACTGCTTGAAGGCATTTGGGGTCATAAAGCAGCAATTTATGGTCATGTTCTCACTTTTTGTTTTTAATGTTTTGCTAAAATTATAAACAATTTCTTTTCAAATAAAATAACTGAATTAAAAGAAAAAGAAAATAAGAATTGCCCCCCCCGCCCAATTCGTATTCAAGTTTAGATGTTTTTGAAATAAAACATTTAATAAAAATAATTTAAACCTCAGCCTTTTTTGGCCAAGATGTATGTAGATAGAGAGAAATGAGCCCTGTCTCATCCTACTAGACAGTAAATAGCTTTTTGGATTTCCACTTTTTTATTTGTGTATTAAGAACGTATGAAATTCCCGTGCAGTGTAGCGTTTTCCCATATGATATAAATTAGAAAGTCTTTATTGCAGCTACCAAAAGGAGGATACTCTTACCTGCAGATTCCCTACTGACGAAATGATGTTATGGCTCAAGTCAAGGAATTCGACTCGTGGAATCAGTTTCTAGAACGATAATGTAACAAGTAGGTTTCTTACTATGCAAAGCAAGTACTAGAATTGAGATCATTTGTGTAAGTGGATAAAAGGGCCACACGCCTTGTATTAGGTGAGATTACGTAACATTTTTTAATTGCCACTGTATTACTTTTAAGTACTCTAATTAGGAAATATTATATATAGAAGAACACAATAAAATCAGAAAGGCCAAAGCTTTACAGAACATAAAGACATGTTAAGTGTAAATATGTATACAAACCAATAAAAAATATTTCATTCTTACCACTGAATCATCAATCAAAGAGATCTGATTGTGGCTCATGTCAAGAGTCGTTAAGGCTTTCCATTTTGGAACAACGGCCGTAATTGGATCCAAGGATGTGCCCTCCGGTTCCCATTGGTCAAACTCCAAAGCCTCAGGTACTAGAATGTCCTTCAGGTACAATTAGAAATTATTTTACTGTAAACGTCTTGTCAACAACTGAATGTAATATGCGATGCAGTGTATAAAGCTTTCCCCCTAACAAGACTCCAAGGGGCTAAAGCCTTCAAAAAGGGCTGGGAGTCAGGCCTTTAGAATTCTTTCTACATTGCACAGGCAGGGCTGGACAGGACAGGTGGATCGTGGAGGCTACTCACTAGCAGAGCGAGGCTACTCACTAGCAGAGCGAGGCTACTCACTAGCAGAGCGAGGCTACTCAATGCTGCACTTATGACCCTGGGGAGAGGCCAGTGCGAGAAGTCTGTTTTAACGGCAACCCATCAGGTACTTATGGAGGCAAGTCGTATTCCCTCCCATGTATGAAGAGAGAGATGTTGTTCCTTTATTTGCTGATTACAAACAAGCTGCGAGTCTCTGCTGTTAAAGAGACCGTGTTTATTCGGCTGCAGAGTGAAATAAAATGGGCTTTATTTTAAACCTTCCGTGGTCTTTCCTACTGTGAGAGTACCCTGCAGAGGCACACGCTACGACAAATATGCTAAAGGACCGGAGGCTAAGAATACAATAGATTGAAAGCTCTCAAGAGCAGAGCCTCCTTTCTTTCTGTGGCAGTACTACGCCATTTGTGGAATTTGTTTGCATTACAGGTAAATGTAATAGGAGACACCACAGTAAGATCTCACCTACTTCTTAAAACATAACTACAGGTGAGCAAAATTCTCTCTCACCTAGCACATGTATCCATACATATCTGAATTTTCCATTTGTGATCTTGCCTAATGACTGCTAATAAATAACGCCACACAGTTGTTTCTGCTCTGTTTCTGATCTAGCCCCTGCTTCCCATCCCTCTGTAGCCAGCACACATATTCTTTGTGTTTTTTCTGAACAGAAATATGTTGATGAGGTTTACTTTGTTCTGCCTCCACGGGTGACCAAGGATAAAGCCCACTTGTTCTGTACTGGCTAAAGGCCATGAGAAATTATCTAATCAATTCACATGCTCAAGGTAATATGCTACAATTGCACAAGCCAGTTAGAGAGAACATAAAGGTGTCAACACCAAGAATTAAGGAATAAAGCCTCTGGTTTGTTTCAATTCTTTAAGTTTGTACCTTCATTGACTCTGCTGAAAACTGAACAGTCATTGTTGCCAAAGTGTTCTTGCAAGAGTTCAGTCCTGTGATATTCCTTGCATTGCAGTGACTGACCTATAAAACATGATGCCAACATGAACGTCTTACTTCAAACACGCATGTCGCTTCATTTTTTACAGTTATTTTACAAAAATACAACGTATTTTTCTGTTTGGAAATTTGACATCTGATCATCCTGTGCCCATATCCTATTTGGGACACCTTTAAAGCCGGACTATTCGATTTACCCCATCAAACTGTCACCAACTTGCATCAGCAGCTGCCACGGAGGAGAGAAGGACCCCCTTTGTCAACTGCCAGCAGCAGCCGCCGCCACGACGGAAAGGGAAACCTCCATCCAGCTCCCTGCAGTCTTCCCAGCCATCGCTAGGAGAGGAAGACCTCCGTCCGCCCCCCTAGTGGTGAGTAATCTGTATCCTGGTTCCTACACATATATTACGGTCACGCACAAGATGGCCACCGTAATATCTGAACAGGAAGTGATGTCAGACTTTTTAACATTATGGCACCAAGTCCCGGAATTGGTGCCTTATTCACTCCCTGCCCTATAAACCCTCAGAGGGTGATCGTGCCTATGATTCATAGTGCCTATTCCTCAGTGCCCATTCTGATTACAGTCTCCAGTGTTTGACCTTGTTGATTCTGGCCTCGGCTCGTTTATCTTGACTTCTGGTACCCCGATGTTGGCTCGTCTTTGACTTTGTTCCAGCCCGCTCCTAGTGGTCCTACCTAGCATCAGTGTCTCCAAACCTCATTGTCCATGACACAAAACCCATATGTTTTTGAAAGCTATTTATTTCCATTAATTTACACACTGTCATTTTATATTAAAAAGGCATTTATTATTATATGCCGTCCTGACTTTCATACATTCTTAGATCATGTTCACCACAGCATATGGACCAGGGAAACAAAGTACAGAACAGTTTTATGTTTTGTGACCATTTTCTGCTCTCTATAATCTGTCCCATTGATTTGCATTCTCTTACCTCTATTTGACAAAGTGATTTAAATATGGACAGATCATATGGCAGTAAGTGCTCCTGTATGTTACTTGTCCCAAAAGGCCCACTTGTACCAGTTATCTGTGGGAATGAAAAAAACATAAGAACCTGTATGTTCAACTAGGAAGCAATTAATGAGTAATCCACTTTGAATAAATGAATACCAATATTCCCTACACAACCTCAGACACGTTTAGTGTATAACTGTCTAGCATCACAGCTCATGAAGACTGAAAGCCGGGGCTGCTTCTCCTCCTCTACAAGGATGTTTGACAATATCATGAACCCACGTACATTTTAATATTATTGTTCATTTTCAAAGAATCTGCTCTCTAAATAAAATGTGACTGGCGTACGTGCCCAACATGAAATAACATGCATATTTTTTTCTCTCTCTGAAGCCTCAGGCAATTTGCTTGATTTCCTCCACACTTTATACAACACAAAGTACCCCCTCACCCTAAAATATACTCTCTGTCCTCCGGGTACACCGCACACAGCCTTGGTGGGAACTATTGGTGACACTGGGTGGGTCATACAGCAACTCTGCTTTAAGTTCCACCCAGTGTGACCAACAATTCCAGCGGTGAAAAGGTTTTAACTTGTAAGCTTACCTTTAAATATTTCAGCCTACAAGTGAAATCCAGTATATGTCCCAGGTCAGTTTTGGCATCCCCATTAAGCCACGTGGGCTTGGCATATCGCAGTAGCTGTGTTACTGCATACAGTTGCAGCGGCTTCATAACAAAAACCTCACCAGCCGAAAGTAACTGTTCACCTGGAAAAGAGCAAATAAGAGAGAGAGATCTGGCCTCTATAGTCCTTGATTTTGTCTTAGATTCAGCACCCATTTGCCTATCCCATTCATGTTCAAATTCCCTCACTACATTAGCCTCTACCACTTCTGCTGAGAAGCTGTTCCACTTATGTACTACCCTCTCAGTAAAGTATTTCACATTCAGTATACATGAAAATGCTCTGTGATGTCTACCAATCATGTCATTCAGAATAGTGAAAAAACCTTTGTGCATTCGGATTTGCACGAAATGAAAATTTACAGATGTTTGGTAAGTTCAGCAATTCGTACAAAGCCACAAAACGTGGCCAGGCACCCCACGACGAAAGCAAAGTAAGAAGCTCTGATTTTTTGTCCGAAACATGTGGATCGGCATTCACTCACACTCTCAATCGCCTCCGTCTTGGTGGAAGTTCTTGGCGGGTTATGTCGGTGGAGATGCGGACAAAGATAGCGGATTGAAGCGAAGGGATAAGATAAAGGACAGAAGATGAAGCGGAAGTGCTCGGTAGAGAAACACTTAGAGAGAGTGAACAAGAATGAGAGCACGAGAGAGCGAGTGAGAGCGAATCGTGGGCCCCCAAATTTTCAGCGGAACCGAATGGGCAAGGAAACTAAATTTGTTTCCTGAGAACAAACCAAACAATTAGTTTCAATTGTTTTTGACCCATTTGCAAGTCTAATAAACACCATACCTTTATTGAACAGTTCTTCAGCAAGAAGAGCTGAAATTCCACTGATTTCCTGAACAAAAAAAACAAACAAAACAGAAATAAGTATTAAAGCCGCACGAAGAGCGTCACTGGGGCGCTGCCACTCAGCAGCACGGTGTGTGCAAGCCGGCCGCCTAACGGCTACGTGGTGCAGCAGCGAGGCAAGGTGGTAAGACCGCCGTGTGTGAACGCCGGCCACTTTAATTTGATTAGGCGGCCTGGCTTGCACACCCTGTGCTGCACAGTGAGCAGGGCCAGATGCCCCTGACCTAGGCGCCAGGACAAAATTATCATTTGCTATGGCGACCTGGGATTTGTCGAGCCCTGACAAAGTCACACTGTAATACTAATTGGGGGGGAATAACAGAGAAGCGCATGTGACTGTACCTTTTATCAATCCTAGGTGTCCTTTGGAATCAGGCTAAAGCAGACATTCTAGGCTAAGCAGGCCGTTTCCATGCTTAGTAATGTTCAGGTTTTACAGAAATATCTTTAAGACACCAGTCACTTGTTAACAGTTCTGATTCTTTATCTGGGTTTAGCGCGCAGGCAAAACAGGAAAGGCTTAGACAGGCCAAGGAATAAATCACAAACTTACATAGCGGTGAAAGTGCAGAAAGTATGACAGCGATCTCGGCACTGCTGCTGGGAACTGTGCGAGGAGCGTCTGCAAATAAACCTCCAGGTCGATCTGTCGTCTTTCAACTAAACTTTTTGAGTTCTTTCCAATCATTTTCTTGGGGGGCAAGAGATTTTTAGCAACTCTGTTCTCTGAAGACAGCTGAAAGGCATACATAAAAGGCTACTAATCTACAATCAAGCAAAGAGCCATCCTCTCACCAATTCTGTTTAACGTTAAAATATCCGGACATAGGAAATGATGGGGGAATATTCTCAGGTCCCACCCAACGGCGTATTTGGCCGACATTTATTACCCCTAAAAGGAGGGGACAGATCAGGCTCCCAGTGCGCTCCCGTTTAATGAGGGAGATCTCTGATCTACGTACAGCATATGTGTCTGAAAATCCCAGCAAATATTAAAAAACAATATCTCACAGCATCCATTACACGGTCTTTTCACCTTTTCATGGAGATCGTAGAAGTCACTGTAGCGATGCTTTACCTTCCAGTGATAGATTCCGATATAAACCTCAATGACGTACACCTGGAAACACGTTGATACAATAAATATATATACACAAACACCTCGCTGCGCATGCACGAGCCTTATTCCAGCTGCATCCTATTTCCTCTACTTTACTCCTCAGACTCTTTGGTCTATCCTGCTCTTGGGGCGAATCATTAAATCGTGCACCGTTACCTGGTATATATTTCATGGTATAAAAATGAATAAGGACGAGTTTATAGCAAGGAAGGATCCAGAGCAACAGACCTAAACCCCCTGCCCCCTGCGGGCACACCCGCCACCAGAATCCCCCCCCCACCGGGGCACACCCGCCACCAGAATCCCCCCGCCTCACCGTGTAATTGTCCACCAGCTCCGAGCCCACCACCCGAACCCCCCTGGGCTCCGCAGTCTCATCTCCGAGGCCAGCGAGACCATCCATGACACCAGGGACTCCCGTGACAGCTCCTAGTCCGCCATGCTTGTTTACATTTCTGCTCCGTCAATGAACTTTATTGATACGAACAGACAGACACTGGGAAACCAGCCGTTACTGGGGCCGGCGGCGAAGCATAGAGTAGTAATGGAGGCCTGGAGAAAAATGTTCTTCAAACCCAAGTGAAGTCCATGACATGACAGAGAGGGGAGCCGAGGCCAGTGCGAGCTGCCCCATGACCCACCGCCCTGCGGCATAATGTGTCGTATTCTGTAACCTATACATGTGTGTATGTAGTATATCTGTGTGTATTATGTGTGTATGTAAATACTATATTTTATATATAAATACTATATCTATGCGTATATATATATATATATATAAATACTATAGTATATCTGTGCGTATTTTATATATATATATATATATATATATATATATATATATATATATAGTCCAAGGTTAACAATTGCACTCCAAATGCCAATTTGCTGCCCGGTGCCAAGTAGCTGTAGCAGTAAATAATACAATATCCAACAATAGTTACCGGCACTCCAGGGACTTTCTAAATAACCAGACGAAAAGCTTTGATTCTCAGGTCAACGTTTCAGTCTATTTATTGTAGACTTTCATCAGGACATCAGGACTTTCCTGATGAAAGTCTACAATAAATAGACTGAAAAGTTGACCTGAGAATCGAAGCTTTTCATGTGGTTATGTAGAACGTCCCTGGAGTGCCGGTAACTATTGTTGGATATTATATATATATATATATATATATATATCCTGATGTCCTGATGAAAGTCTAATAAACAGACTGAAACGTTGATTAGATGTCCTGATGAAAGTCTAATAAACAGACTGAAACGTTGATTAGAAAACTGCAGTTTCTCGAGTGATTATTTAAAGAAGTCCCTGGAGTGCTGGGAACTATTATTGGATGTTATAAGATTTGCTGTTGCAGCTACTTGGCACCGGGCTAAAAAAAGTGGTGATTGGTGTGCAATTGTTAATTTTTGACTTATATATATATATATATATATATATACTGCAACAACTAATTGATAAAATCGATAATAACCGATATTCAGTTATCAATTAGTTGAATCGATTTTATCGAATATAAAATGAGGGTTTTTTCAGAGCAAATGCTCTGAAAAATACCCTTCGTTTAATAATCCCACCTCAAAAGGAGAAAATATCCAGTGAGCGGCGGCTGTGTGACGGAAATGCCTTGTTGGTGTCGGCGTCATCGGAGAACGGGCAGACTGGTGCGAGATGACATGTAACTCACATAACCCCTCGTTACAACCAAGGTCTGCAGAATCCCATACAGTATCTCACAATCTACACTTACCTCACATCTTTTAAACATTTTATATATCTTTTCTCTCTGCTACAATGTAAAGCAGTGAGTGTACAGCCTGTATAACAGAGTAACTTAACTGTCCCCTCAAAATAACTCAACACACAGCCATTAATCTCTAACACCTCGGCAACAAAAGTGAGTACACCCCTCACATTTATGTAAATATTTTATTGTATCTTTTCAAGTGATAACACTGAAGAAATTATCTCTGCTACAATGTAAAGCAGTAAGTGTACAGCCCATATAACAGAGTCCCCTGTCCCCTCAAAATAACTCAACAAACAGCCATTCCTTGGCAAGAAAAGGGAGTACACCCCTCAGTGGAAATGTCCAAATTGGGCCCAATTAGCCATTTCATCTCCCTGGTGTCATGTGACTTTTTAGTGTTACAAGGTCTCAGGTGTGAATGGGGAACAGGTGTGTTAAATTTGGTATTATCACTCTCACACTGGTCACCGGAAGTTCAACATGGCACCTAATGAAGAATTGTTGCTCTACATAAAGATGGCCGAGGCTATAAGAAGATTGCCAAGACCCTGAAACTGAGCTGCAGCACGATGGGCAAGACCATACAGCGGTTTCCCAGGACAGGTTCCACTCAGAACAGGCCTCGGCATGGTAGACCAAAGTTCTTGAGTGCACGCGCTCGCCGTCATATCCAGAGGCTGTGTTTGGGAAATAGACGGATGAGTTCTGCCAGCATTGCTGCAGAAGTTGAAGGGGTGGCGGGGTCAGCCTGTCAGCGCTCAGATCATACGCTGCACACCGCATCAAATTGGTCTGCATGGCTGTCGTCCCTTCAGAGACTGGGCCGCAGGGCCGTATTCCAACGTAACGACCCCAAACACACCTCCAAGACGACCACTGCCTTGCTAAAGAAGCTGAGGGTAAAGGTGATGGACCGGCCAAGCATGTCTTATTGAGCATCTGTGGGGCATCCTCAAACGCAAGGTGGGGAGCGCAAGGTCTCTGACCTCCGCCAGCTCCGTGATGTCGTCATGGAGGACTGGAAGAGGACTCCGGCGGCAACCTGTGAAGCTCTGGTGAACTCCATGCCCAAGAGGGTTAAGACAGTGCTGGAAAATAATGGTGGCCACACAAAATATTCACACTTTGGGCCCAATTTAGGCATTTCTACTTAGGGGTGTACTCACTTTTGTTGCCAAGGTGTAGACATTAATGGCTGTGTGTTGAGTTATATTTGAGGAGGCAGTAAAGTTACTCTGTTATACAGGCTGTACACTCACTGCTTTACATTGTAGCAGAGAGTCATTTATTCAGTGTTATCACATGAAAAGATATAAAATATTTAAAAGATGTGAGGGGTGTACTTTTGTGAGATAGCGTATATGATATATATATATATATGTGTGTGTGTATCATATACACAGAGATCATCCATAACATTCTGCGCACTGACAGGTTAAGGGAATAACACGGATAATCTCCTTATCATGGCTCCTGTCACGGGGGAATATATCATGCAGCGAGTGAACATTTCATCCTCCAAGTTGTTGCTTTAGAAGCAGGAAAATGGGCAGCGTAAGGATCTGAGCGACTGACAATGACTAAATTGTGACAGCAAGACGACTGGGTCAGAGCATCTCCAAAACTACAGCTCTTGTGGGGGTTTCCGGTCTGCGGCAGTTGGTATCTATCAAAAGGGGTCCAAGGAAAGAAAAGCGGTGGCCGACGACTGGTCAGGGGCGGTCGAGGCTCATTGATGCATGCGCCTCAGCACTCGGTGACCCCGCTCTTTATATGACCTTCTGCTTCATCTCTGAGCGGCTGCTGTTCTATAACACTTCCATTTTCCAATAAAACCACTTACAGTTGGAATATCTAGCAGGGATGAAATTTCACGAACTAATTTATTGCAAACGAGGCTTGGATTCACTGAGTTCAGAATGACCCATTTTTCCCCACAAATGTTTGTAAATGCAGACTGCATGGCTAGGTGCTTGATTTTATACACCTGGGGCAATGGGTGTACAAGACCCGAGACCATGGGGCAAACATTGTGTTCCTTACTAGACCGAAGAATCATGTACTTTATGTGCCTGGCGTAAAGCCTTGTTTAAAGGCTGCTACAAAGGTAAAGGAACGCTCTTTTCGGTAGCGGTATGCATTCTGGGAAAATCAGAAGTTTTCAGTTTGAATCCTCATTTTAGATGGATGTAGAACGGATTGTACGCAATTCCCTAGTTCATAAAGCAAACGGTAACAACCTGCCCTGAACACGTCTGCCTCGGTTGCAGAATAACGTAAAACTAAAAAGGTACAAGTACAAATGGCTTTATATAATAACAAATAATATAACATTTAAAGAGCTTAAAATGTCAAACATTTTAATTGTTTAAGAAATTAAGGCAGAAAAATGTTCTGGCACATAGTAGACATTAGTTTATGGGTTCAGTTCGGTTAAGTTAAGGGGATCTGCAAATTTTTTCTCACTAGTATCAAATTAAGAATAATTGTGCTGTTGTGCCATAAAAAGAATCAGCTCAGTGTAGTGCTGGAGCAAAAAAAGCTGCTCAAAATATCATATGACCGGCCACAATGGCTGCCTCCGGGCAAATAATTAGATTATGCAGGGTTTTGTCAGTGCTCACCTACGTTACTGTAAACTGCGCTGGGTTTTATACTCGAGGAGCAAAATATTTTTTTTTGTCTGGGACTTCCCCATAGATTTGGTCGCACCTTGTACAGCACCCTGTAGGTTCCAACCTGCTTGTACTGCCCAATCGCATCTTCGTCGACTGATAATAGACCCATGAACTCAGTCAAGTGATCAAGTTCAGGACAAATGAAAATGAGAAGACTGGTCCGACATTCCTCTGTAAAGAGTGAGTCTGCTGGTCTGTATCAAACATGAAGAGAAAAGCCTGGACACATAATTTAACTACATGATGAAAAGGACAATTAGTATCATAAGCAAATCACAACATGAATGCGTCCTCATCATTTCTTCTACTAATATGGCATCTCTCAGAGGAAGAAACAGTTTGTTCATAACATGCACAATGCTATTAGAGCTATAATAAGTGCTGGATGTGGTGAGCGAGAGAGCGCGCAGGACCAAAGAGCCAAAGGTGAAGCTGTTCAGGTGGATAACATAAAGGACGTTGAGGTTGGCAAACAGAATTGTCTTACTAGGTGGTATGTATCAGAAAAAAATCAATAAAAGATGGATTTTGACCTTCAAATCCTGTAGCGTTTTACTTTTAGATACGAGATGGATAGTTCCAGCAATGTCCGGGGTTTTGCAGTTTATTGCTAGAAAGAAATCTTACTTCTCCTTGGATTCTGTATATTCCCCGATGAAGGAGCCATCCTCGTTAAATTGCTGATGTTCTTCATCACTATACTGCACAAGGCTGTCCACGCTGTCATACGATTTCATGTCCACACTTATGGAATTCATGCTTCTGTTCAGTGGATTATTAGCACTAACACAAAAAGAAGGCAGAAAATATTAGTTCTTTGTAGTTGTAAAGTTTGAATGCTACCAATGGCTTAAAAGTGCAAAACGATCATAACCTGAAGTTGGAAACAACTTCTTGTTTCGCGGGCTGAGTGTTTTCTTCTGTGGAAGGCGCTTCCTTTTCCTTGACTGCGTTAAAAAAAGACATGAAGAAAATGTGAGCAAATAGTACCTCATTAGTGAAACAGAATCATAATGCAGTATATGTCTACACAGAAAGTATACCAGCATTTCCAAGGCAAAGTGTAATAACCTGTTTTATTACAGGAATATAGTGGGTAAAAGGGCACAAACGAAGAAATTCTGCTTCTAACCAAACATTTTTTTTCTCTCCCTACCATCTTACCGGGATATTTTCCACCCTTATTTCTCTGCACAAAACAAAGAAGGAGCAGGACAAGAGTTAGCAGAGCGATTGCGCACATTAATCCAATGATCCAGCCATGGGTGGTGAGACTTTGGGAAGCATCACTGTAAGCTGCCAGGGAATAGAATGAGAATATTAGGATTGTGTGAGCACACGTGCGAATACATACAATGTTTGCTTCATATGTGAGAAAAGAATAAGCCCAGCAGTGCTACGCAGCTGAAAGGATTCTCGCACTCGGCCAGAATATTAGGAACACAGTAAATGGCAACATCATGGAACTCAACCATCAAATGTATTAAACTGAAATCTAGAAAGTTTCAGTAAAATTGGGGCATCCGAGGGATACTAGATAGACTAGCACACCTTCGATGTGTGGGGCGCTAGGGAAGGGTATTTTAATTATTTATAATTTCTAGGTCTGCCCTACTTAACATCCCGTATCCCATAGAGCAGGGGAAGGGGGCATGGGATGGACTCTGTGCCTGTCCAAAGGATCCATACGTTTCTACCCTCCAGTCCCATTGGCCAGGGGTATTTCATGCTCTCTGTTTTGGGTAGGTGGGGGAAATAACTTGGTTTTCAAAAAATAAAAAATAAACATTTATTGGTACTTTATGTTTATTGGAACAACCTGGGACAAAGCCCACTTTTTCTATTCAAATCTACCATATAAAACTGGCCTCCTGTGCTGCTGCCTCACGATTATTACACTTGTAATAAAATGTACACATGGGTCCTATTCTTTGGCGCACTGTTTTATAAATGTACCCATCCGATGGTTGCACATAACCACCAACCCACAGTTTGGGTGCGCAGTAAAGCAGCACCAACCAGGAGGAAGGACAGGAAAAGGTAGCGAAGGAAGCAAAGTGAGATGGAGAATAGCGGAGAAGCCTGGAAGAGAAGGGAAACCCTGTGAGGAAAGTTTCCAGACACGGAAGAACTTCTACTCGTGTCTTTCCCCACAGCATTCCCATTCCAGTGTCCCACATGAAACCCTCCGCAGCAAGCCATAATATATCAAGTCCTTCCTAATTAATTTCCCCCTTTAACACCCATTTTAATCTGTTGTGATTGGCTGTCCTTCATAACCCAGCTCTGGGCTCATAAATGGGACAGCAAAAGCTCCAGCTGTACATGATGCTTAGAAAGAGCTCCGGTAATAAGGACTCATATTCTGCTTAATGGAACCTTGAGTACAAGTGTTTATGAACAGCAGGGTCTGTTTAGTCATTAAATCCTAGCACGGATCCATGCCGTGCTCTGCCGCACACCGGGTCAGACGTTCATTGAATAGTAAGTAAAGGAATTGGACCTCATACTTGCTTGTGTCTCTGTCCGCCCTTCTTCGCTCACAGCTCTGCCGCAGCCAGCAATGGTACATGCCCTCAGGTAGAATTTATACCTGGTACCGAGTTCCAGCCGGGGCACTCTCCAGCTGACAGCCGATGGCTCTTTTATGCTGATATTTTGCATGCTTCCAACTTCATCCGTATCATTAACTGAAACACAGTCCACATAGATCAATGCTTCAAGAGATGGCAATATATTTGAATATGAGCCAAATGTTACATTTGTTACGGTTCTTGCGTAAATCATTCACATTTTTCTGTCTTTTTTTCCCAATTTTATTTTGAGGACAACTGCGAAGAAACGTGGGCAGGAAGCTTTAAGGGCAAGTAAAAAAACAAAATTTGCCTTTTTGTAAACTTATTGACATTTCATTTTTAACATTTTTAGCACAAACGTTCATGTCCTGTGAAATAGTCTTTGTATGCAAGATCCAGTTTTTTTCCATGATGGCACCACGGATTTCTTACTGCTGCTTAGAATAACGTGGGAATGCCCGCATGGAACGACATAGTACGAGAGCCGGCGTGTTTATATGGCCCTCAAGTCACTCGGGAGCTGTGTGTGAACGTACTTATCTGGTAGTGCAGTAGGTAGGCTGTCAGAATCCCATTTACATTTCTCGGTGGCCCCCATGACAAGGTGAAGAAATTGCTGTCTGGGCTCATGATTCGCAGGAAATGCGGCTGTTCAGGAACTGTGCAAAATGGAGATATTAGGACCTCTACCTTCTAGCTGCAGGGTTTTGCTCAATGGAACAAACAGAACATGACATACTTTATTAATAGATTGTGACTTGAGTCATTTCAATGTGTATCATATCAAGCAACGCAAACATTTCTCTAAAATGACTAGTTGGGTTACACGGCCATCATGCTTCGCCAGAAGACCCTCTTGAAAACAGCCATGGTGACAGTATAAGCTGCGCCTTCGTGTAACTTTGAAGTCACATATACCTCTGTTCATTAAACACTTTACAAGGAATATTCATACCAACAACAAAACATGCTCCGGTCTAACCTTCAGACATACGAGGCACGGACAAAGCTGCTGTCTACTAGGAAAGTCTGATTAACTTGCGTGGCCTATATCGAGATTTAATGGGAAGACACGGTGTGCTCTTTCTGTGAATGTTTTATTTGGTCATGGGTTTTCGGTTTTAATTTCATTTATTACTAAATGACCGTGGACTTGGTTCCAGTTGTGGATTTTATTTAGCCAATGAACACATTGCTCACCTCCTTCAGGAGTCCGAAATGTAACAGGCGAGCTTGCAGGTCCGTCTCCACGTGCGTTAAATGCAGCAACAGACACTTTGTATTCAGTGAACGGAATAAGACCTGGAATCATCCCCCACTCTCTGTGACCAGGAAATATCAGAACATGGTGGTCAGCATGGTGCCTCTTCCCATCTGCCAGATCACTTACTCGCCAATAGATTATCTAGATGTGAATCACAGAGACACAGACAGTTTATAGAGACTCTACTATACCATATGTGACACGGTCAGATCAATAAGGCTCTCTATAGGGTATTATTAGCTCTGGAACAGTTACTATCTTGTATAGACACAAGGGATAGGGGGCTTTCTTCACTAAGAGGGGAGTTGACTGGAGAGTCATGCTTCAGCTCTTTAGCTGCACTATTCATTATGAGTTTCTGCTGTAGGGAGAATTTGGCCGGTATTGTATAATCCAGATTTCGCCTGGAAACTCCAGTTGAATCGCCAATTGTCCAGGTCCCAGCCCTCTATCTCCAGGTTGCGAGACATTTTGGCAAGCCCACTCCACGCCCTAATCCCCTCCCAACCCGCTTAAAAACATTTTGTCACACCCACTCCACGCCCTAATCCCCTCCCGACCCGCTTAAAAATATTTTGGCAAGCCTACTCCACGCCCTAATCCCCTCCCAACCTGCTTAAAAATATTTTGGCACGCCCACTCCATGGCCTATTCCCCCCTCCCGACCCTCGTAAAATATTTTGGCACGCCCACTCCATGCCCTATTGCCCAACCCTTGTAAAAATATCGTGAGTTTGTGGCTACCCACTGTTACCCCAAAAAAGGAGGCTTAGAGCAGCCATAGCTTGAAAGTTCCCAGGTATGTGTATAATGTATAGCTAAATCAGTGAGCGACTCCTCATCCATTGAATTATACATTATACAGGGTCGGCCCTTCTCGCTGGAGAAACCTTTAAAATGAATAATAAAGTGAGGCAGTTGAAACCACAAACTCTCTCTTTAGTGAATAGACCCCAATGTGTGTGTTTGCAGGATGTTAATGCAGCTCACTGTTCTGGGCTCAGCATGCGAGCCGAGTCCTCTTTCAGGTCATCTTGGTCTGTCAGTTCTAGTTCTGTCAGACCCTTGAGAAAGGAGAACCGAAACGGCGTAGGGGAAGTGGAGGTCATATTTACACAATGGGTAAGCAGTGTAGCATTTTATGGTAATACCTTTTAGTGGTTATCAGATGGTCCATGTATATATGCTGGAATGTGATGGCATGTTATAATGGATAAAGGTTATTGTGTTGCCCCGTTTGCTCCATAGAGAGTAATTGAGGTGTCTAGGCCTTATTGCCATTTACATTATAGCCATAGTGCATACAGGCTACTTTACATATGCAACTCTAGTACCTTCATATGCTCGGATTTGTTTCTAAGCGATCTTCTTGTCCAATATTTGAGTGCTGTGTGTTTTTATATTTTTGTATAATAAAGATATATATTTTATTTTTGAAGGGCTTGTTTTGAACTCATTTTTTCTAAGTATACAATTTATGAGGAGTTTCCCTAGTTTAATGACATGATCTTAATTTACACCATGAAATTTAGATGATGGAATTATGTGTGAGAGGTGTTTTGGGATTCCTGTGTGTTACAGACCCTTTGAATGTAGGGACTGTAAGAAGAGCTGTGTGAGTTGTTGGCGCAATCAAAATAAAAGTTAAGAATTATACCATACAGCAGGTGGGAATACTGTATACACATACCCCCAGCTTTCCATGTGCCCAAATTGAGGTGCGTGGCAAGAGGCACGGAGGGACAGGGCCGTCCTCTAAAATGGACTCAAGGGGTGACTGGCCTCCAGTCTTTCCTGAAGAGCTACCTCTCTGGGCTGATCTGGAGATGTCATAGGATCCTTAAACCACCCATTGCAAAAGTGAGACAGTGGGGCAGCTACCTGAAAATCAGGACTGTCCCGCATAATCTGGGACTGTTGGAAGTTATGTATACATAGAGTTGAATTATTAATGGACAAACACTATAAGCCAGGCAGCCATGGCTCAGGAAATCTTACTGCAGACACTTGACTTCTGTGCTCTCAGACATGTTTCTTATTGCTTCCTAAACTCTACGTAGATCTAGACATACAGGTTTAGGGAAACAAGAGTAGATCCCCCTCTCCTCACTCGCTCACATTACCTTGTAACCTGACAGATGTCCTCGTACCCTGTCCTGGGAAATACCTATCCACGAAACCTTAACCACAGAACTGTTGGCAACGTCCACGGTCACTTTGGGTGGAGAGGCATCAGGAGCTGGCAAAATACACATAGAAAAGTCTTCATTTCAGCCAGATTTATTTACATTATGCAGAGAGCCTCAGCTCACCAATCCACTGCCATCATCACACATAATATTTCAATGAAAAACACTTGGGAGAGCGCGCTGGACGATGCTTCGACCACCAAGAAAAGGGCATCGGCTTACTTTTCAGTCCCTAGAAATGAACAATGTTCCTCCTCCTAGATCTGTGTGTGTGTATGTGATATTAGATTGTATTAAATAATATTATAATATATTGTAATTTAATATAAAGTGGGGTGTGCAGTGAGATGAGGGGTGTGCAGTGTAGGGTGTCGTGAAGGGGTGGTATGTTTTGTGTCAATGATGGCTTGATTTAATTCTCTTGGACTAATTAATTATATATATAAATATATATATATAACTAAGGAACATATTGTAGCTAACCAGCTGCCGGTAATGTGGCAGAGGGGCCGCCTCCACCCCAAACCTTCCGCCCTAGGCTTCACTGATCCCTAAGGAAGAATTGACTACCACTTAAAACAAAGCTCGGGTAACCTCAGCGCCCGTATAAATTACTCACAGTCCTCTCCGGAGTATGCTGTGTGCACTTGTGGTTCTGGACCGGTGCCCATCTTATTAACGGATTGAACACGAACATCGTACAGAACAAAAGCTGGGGTATCCTTTATAAGGAAGTGGTGCCGGTTGACATTTTCATGATGCCAGTCTGTACTCGCACCTTGGCGACGCCAACTAACTCTGTAATGAAAGCCTGGACCATTCTGCTCTTCTACTTTTAGTGGCTGAAAGATTAAGAGAAATACATTTATAGACTCGAGACAGTATAGATTCTTTCAGTAACTAAAACAATCCCTCTTTGTGCCCCAAAGTGTCTGTGCCCCTATTCACCCCCTGATGCCCCTCTTTTCTAGGGGCTCAAAATGGTTGCTGGCTATGGGGATATCACAGGGTTCTGCAGCCCTAATAATATGTAATTTTCTTACATTTCCAGTAATCCTCTCCCATTGATTAAACTCTTACTTTTTTGTACTCACCTCCCACGTAACTATCATTTCCTTTGATGTATCAGCTTTAATATTAATGATTTCAGGATTCTTATCTGGGACTGCAAAATAAGGTAGAATCAAGTAAACAGGAGGTTCTACAAAAATGTTTTTTCCCAGTATTGCTATTTTTATATTATTATGTACTAATAAGGAATGTGTCTTACATAAGCATATTCTTTTTTCTAATATAACATGTTGCTGTATTTTCTTGTTAAAAAGATTTCAGCTGGACCTCTGAATCCTGTCTGTTTTCGCTGAAGGTGAGTTCCCTTTAAGTAGTTCTAGTTTAAAGGGACCTCACTCCCATCACACCTATCACACATCACTCACACCACACTTATCGCACAAAACATCTCAAACCTATCACACACATATCACTCCCATTACACAGTATACCTCACAACTATTACACAAAACATCACACACACATCACACTACACTCTCATCACGCCTATCACATAGAACACCTCACTCAATCACAGTCATTGGCCATCATTTTGTAAATGTGGATCTGTAAAGCTTTGCCGTGTCACATGCATGAGCATTAAATGGCAAATGGGAGTGGCTGTAGTAGGTCGGACTGCTGTGATGTGATACACAGGGGAGGGCTTTGAAAGAATGACAGGTCTCTGTTTCTAGGCAACTGTAGTATTTCAGTAAACTTTTAAACACAGTTTTTTTAGAGGCATACATCATAGCCACTGTGATAGCAAACGTTTCCCCAGTCTGAAGATCACATAGAAGGAGAACGGAATGGAGATGACAAAGAGCAATATAAGGTGATGCAAAACATAAAATGATAATTATTAAAGTATTATTGCACCATTTATGGGAATGGAAATAACTGATTCTTCGGGTAACTGCTACAAGCCCTCCGTTTGCCTTTCTTCCACTTTCAGTTGGTGGCCCCCAAGGTTCAGTCCTCGGCCCTCTGCTGTTCTCTATTTATACTTCGTCTCTTGGCAAACTCATTTGGCCTCCAGTATCATCTCTATGCAGATGATACCCAGATCTACCCCTCTGCCCCGGTCTCTGCGTCTCCATATTACCAATTACCAATTACCCAGATCTACCCCTCTGCCACGTCCCATATTACCAATTGCCTGTCTGCTATTTCTTCATGGATGCCACAACGCTACCTGAAACTTAATCTTTCTAAAACTGAACTCATTATCTTCCCTCCCTCTATCTCCACTCCAGAACCTGAATTCTCTATCACCATTAACAACACGACTATATCTCCTACTAACCAGGCCCGATGCCTTGGGGTCATCCTCGACTCAAACCTCTCCTTCATCCCTCACATTCAGTCCCTCGCCAGATCCTGCTGCTTGCACCTAAAAAACATCTCTCGTATCCGCCCATTCCTCACTCAAGAATCCAAAAAACCCTTCTTCATTCATCATCATTTCCCGTCTTGGCTATCGCAACACTCTTGCGGTTGGCGCTCCACTGTCTCTACCCTCTCCTCTACAGTCTGTCCTAAATGCGGCTGCTAGGCTTATCTTCCTCGCACGTCGCTCCTCTTCTGCTTCCCCCCTCTGTGAAACCCTCCACTGGCTCCCAATTACATTTAGAATTAAATTTTAAATCCTGGTACTGACATATAAGGCCCCCCATAACACTGCCCTCCCCAGCCCATAACACTGCCCTCCCCACCCCACCCCATAACACTGCCCCTCCATAACACTGCCCCTCCATAACACTACCCGCAATAATACTGCCCCTCCATACATTTCTGCCCTCATAAGCAAATACTCCCCTACTCAATCCCTACGTTCTTCCCATGGGCTAAGGCTCTCCTCCTCACTCATCACCTCTTCCTTTTCCCATCTACAAGATTTTACTCGGGCTGCCACCATATCGCTGGAATCTACTCCCCCCGAACCTTCAGCTTTCACCCTCCCTCCCAATCTTCAAGAAACATCTAAAAACCCACTTCTTCAGAGAAGCCACCACCCACCCGTCACTGATACCCCCCACACTACCTCTCACCCGTCACTGATACCTCTGACTCTACCTCTCACCCGTCACTGATACCCCCACACTACCTCTCACCCGTCTCTGTGCCTTATGTTTGTCACCCCATTCCTTCAAGACTGAGTCTCTCCCCCCCTAATGTATCGGTTTGTCTTAGTCTGTCAATTCTCGTCTTGTCAGACCCCTTGAATATATGTATTGTATTATGCATTATTGTATTAAGTGCTGTGTAAATTGTTGGCACTATATAAATAAAAGATAAAAATAATAATAAAGGATAAACCAGAAATAGAACATAGAGCTGGCCCTGTGTAACTTCATACAAAACTTAGGGATAATTAGCTCCAGATTTCAAATGTTATTCATATATTCGGAGATATATCCTGGTGCGCTAACGGAACATGTTTCCAGCTGGCACATGGCATGATGCTTGGAGACGGACAATGTGACTCTGGTTTGAACAGACGGCCTTTGCTATCAACTGCATACATACATTTATGTAAAGTTAAAGATCTGGAGAGCCATTTAGGTGCTATTTACGTACCCGCAGGAGGAGTGCTATACACTTCAGAGACAGGACTTGGTGGGCTTTTTCCCATTTCATTTTTTGCGAACACGCGGAACTCATAGTTATAATAAGGCTCCAAAGACAGAGCGACAGATGTAATGTTCTCTGTAACACTAATGAGATCTTCCCACGTCCCAGGATCCTGGCGACTTTTCTTTGCTTGCACGAGATATTCTGCAATAAATAAAGAGAAAGAATTGGTTTTGTTGGCATATTTTGAGAAATGCTGGTTCTGATCAGAAGACAATGTCCTGTTTACATCCTTCTCACTTTCCTGTAACCTAAATGACTTTTCATTGATGACAGCTTTTCCTGACATTCACGCACCTGAAATTGGACTGTTCTGGGAATCTCTTGCTATCCACGATAATATCATACTCCGTGTCTGCTTTCCTGAGAGATGCAGGCTTTCAGGGGCACTGGGGACGTCTGTGGAGTTTACATATATCAATAAAAGCAAAACCCAGCAGTTCACTCTTCAAGCCCCACTCCCAAAATGGTGGATCTGTCCTACAAAGCCCACCGAAAGGGCACAGCTCATCGCTGTCAAGTGTTAGAAGCCATAACAAGTAGTAACAACTTAGAACAGGAGAGCTTACATTCTAGGTGATTATATACAAGCCTAACATTTGTAAAGTCTCATTTTATAAATCAAAACCTGGGATCCCTTATTGGCAGTTTCTTCCCTTGTGTCCCCTCAGCCCATCCTGATCAGCACTATGTTCCAGATTTTACGCAAATATCCTGCACCTCACCCCAGTTTGTTACAGACAAACGCTGGTTGAACCCACCGCGCACGCTGAGCCGAGTCTCTGCAGCCGCACTGTCCATCGAGGTGGATCCTGTACAGCTATATAAGCCTGCGTCCTCCCAGGTTACATTAACAATGGACAAGGTATCAGAGTTCAGGTTTATTCTGTAGAAGAAAGGTGATTGGAGAGCTTGTAGCAGTTGCTCAAAGAATCAATATGTAGTATATATTTATAGGTGCAATATTACGCTAATAATTATCATTTTATGTTTTGCATTACCTTCTATTGCTTTTCGTCATCTCCTCTCCGTTCTTCTTCCATGTGATCTTCAGACTGGGGGAAAGTTTGCTATCGCAGTGAATATGGCACGTCAGGGTGACACTGTGTGACCGTTTAACCCATGGGTTCTCCGGGCGCAAAGACACAGTTGTTGGTTCTGGAAGATAAAACAAACACTTATACATTCCTGCTAACACACAGAAATCACACACAGACACTCATTCATCCACTAATTCACTCCTAACCCAACCTCCTGCTCCAAAGTGTCACCTTCACATTATTTCACACTCAATAGAATTCCCTTTATTCATTAGAACCCACACATTCTTTAACTTCCTGAATATGAAACATTCTAATGGCTCTCATTCCTGTGGAGCCTTTTATTGCAGATTCCCTGGAGATCCCCTAAGAGAAAGTTATGTCTTATTTGGGGAGGTGTGGCCAGTCATTTAAAGGGCGGTGCTAAACACTCGTCCCCGCCCAGAAGTCAGATTCTGGGGTAGGTAATTGTCTCCGATTGTTACCGAGAAGCTCCAGATGCGCAGCGAGGGTCCCGTTTCCTTGTGAGTTCGATGCGTGGCACATATAGACTCCAGCATCCTGTGCTTGGGTCTTCAGAATATGGAGAGTGCCGTTCTCGAGCGTCATGTGCTGAGCCTCCAGCATCTCCTTCCGGTACCTAGCACAAAATATCCAGGGGAATAGGGGAGAAAAAACGCTGTTTAACAAATAATGGTCCGAGACAGCAGTACTGGTGCATTTCTCCCAAGTCACCCTGTTCAGTTTGTCCAGTCCCTCACCCTAATCCCTTTACCCTGATGCCCCTTTTTCCTCCCCCATGCCCCTCTCAGAATGTTTGCTGGGTACTTCAGGGTTCTACAGCCCTAAAAGCCCCGACAATGTGTATAGAAACAGCAGGAAACGGTTATGTAAATAAACTACATTATTCTAAATGAATCACTCGGTCACTTAAATGTCTGATCGCAGGGCCCGTCTGCTTTGGCCACATAAATTGGGGTGCAGGGTTACCTCTGCCCAGTTTCACTTGGACACTAATTAACAGACCGTGAGTGAGAGGGACCATTCTCTGAGCCAGGCGTCTGAAAAGTGTAACATGCTATCTCCCTCCTTATCGCGTGTCTTAATCCTCTCCCAGAAGGCTGTGAAATGCTTACTGGGAGTATTTTCATTGTTCGATATTCGATTAGGAAGTAAAAAACTAATAATAATACTACTAATAATAATACTAAGTATGTGGAAGCCATTAGCTGTCCCTCACTAGTGGAAACAAATGACATAGCATGATACAAGATATTTACCAGAACACCTTTGCGTGAGGAACAGCAAAAACATTGCAATGCAGGTTGGCACTGTGACCGAGAACGACCGTGTAGTTTCTTTTATCAGGTGTGAGGATCAACGGGGCAATATCTATTCAGGAAGAGGAGGAAAGGGGCTTTATACAACCATACCTAGACATAATTCAAATCGGTACATCAGCCTCACAAATGGTGGAGAGCTGGCACCATTCGGACCAAGGGCAATTCTAGTCAAGTCCCCAGTAATAAAGTAGCAAAAATCTCATGTAATGGACAACATAGAAACTTCACAAATGGGGGGGCAAAAAGGATCCAGCCATGTTATAAACGCTGATTAAATTCCTCATTACACTAGCCACTGTGATGGCTGTATGTTAAATGAGGATGACCATGGGCAGGGGCAATCACACTGCCCCTCTTGCCAACCCCGCTTGAGGGTTTCACTCCCATTCACAAAACTCCTCACAACGTATTTTCATGTGAAAATAATTTCCATACCTAAAACATCGATATTCGCACTGGCAAGGATTGAGCCGTGTCTATTTGTTGCTTCGCACTGGTACACGGCACTGTCCATGAGCTGCAGGTTCTCAATTCTTATTTCTTCATGGTTTGGGGAAAGAGTCTCTATTTTTAGACAAAGACAAAAACCCACAGAATTCTGTGGTTAAACTCCTTGCCCCACGGGTCAGCCCTGAGTGCTACTGCAAGACTGAGCTGAACCCAACAGCATGGAGCCGACTGATTGCTCTAAATTTACAGCTCATATCAGGGTTAGTAGAGTAATTACAATTTTATTAAGACAATGTTGTTACAATGTCCAGGACATACAGATGACTAGTTTCTTTGTCCTGCGACTAATTTACACCTCGTTTCCAAATCAAACTAGGGTGGTGTGACCTGGACTCTAGTGGAAGAGGTGGCCTGCATGTGGCGGTCACATAGTGAATGTGGGTACCTTAATGGGATTAAGTTTTTTTTAATCCACCCTGCATTGCCATCTGCTTTATAACTCTTTTCAGGGTCCATATCCTAACGAGATCTCCATTAAAAGATCACTAATATGTGGTTTTGATAAATATATATATATATATATATATATATATATATATATATATAGATATAGATAGATATATGTACACACAGTCATGTGAAAAAAGAAAGGACACCCTTTTTGTTCTATATATATATATATAATTACAAGTTTCCTTAGTAGGTCTAAAAATTAGGTAAACACAACCTCCAGTGAACAACAACTAATGCCATATTACACCATTATTTATTCATGATTTATTCAACAAAAATAAAGCCAAAATGGAGAAGCCATGTGTGAAAAACAAAATACACCTTATGATTCAGTAGCTTGTAGAACCACCTTTAGCAGCAATAACTTGAAGTAATTGTTTTCTGTATGTCTTTATTAGTCTCTCACATCGTTCTGGACGAATTTGTGGCCACTTTACAAGGTTGTTTCAGTTCATTGAGGTTTGTAGGCATTTGTTTATACATAGCTCTCTTAGGATTCTGCCACGGCATTTCAATCGGATTGAGGTCTGGATTTAGACTGGGCCATTCCAACACCTTAATTCTTTTCTTGCTCAGTCATTCTGTTGTAAATTTGCTGGTGTGCTTGGGATCATTGTCCTGGAGCATGGCGATTTCCATGTTATGGAAGCAGTAAGAGTGTACTTAGTGTCTCACACATGGCTTCTCCATTTTGGCTTTATTTTTGTTGAATAAATCATGCCAGTGTTATTTTTACAAGTGTTGTTGATTATGTGAGGTTGTATTTACCTAATTTTTAGACCTTGTAGACCTGCTATGGAACAGATGATTGTTATTATGTCCTGATATGTAAAACCATAGAATGCAAAGAGGGTATACTTTCTTTTTCCCACGACTGTGTATATATATATATATACATACATACATACATACATACATACACACACACACACACACATTATATATATTAGCCGTAATTGCATTTCGAGCATTTTGGTAAAATTTTAAATTCAAACCTTGGTCCCTCGTGTCATATTAAACATTATCTGTAAGGTACGTTTCTGGCTCTTCCACTAAACTCACTTTGCAGAGGTTGCCCATTTCTCTTCCAGTGTATCTCTGGTTTGGGATTTCCAGAGGCTGAACAATGTAGGACGACGCTGGAGGCCACGCTCTGCACGCTGCTTTCTGGGCACTTCTTCCATTGAGGAGGTTCTACAAGGTGCAAGAAACCCCCGAGCAATCATTCCACATCCGTTACAGCAAAATTGGCATCAACCAAGAGGAACAAAAAGTACCAAATCTAGATGTCGTACTTTGAGTAATACTTTATGATGAGCTTGGCACACAGGCTCTATATCACCATTTAGTAATCTCCTAAAATGTACCAAACTATGCATTGCTTTACCATACTAGTTTTTTCCAGAGTACACTTTGCCCCAGACCCCATGGAGCTGGGTAAATTTCAGAAAGGGTGTTTTAGTTCTTTAGGTAGGAGAATAGAAGCTCATTCTCCATCATTTTGGTTTAAGCTGTGATTAAGAATTCATTGGGTGAGGTATATAAACAGTGGCTTACACTGCTGAGCGCTGGGATATCACCTAATGACTCGGACACTCTGATACAGGTAATGTTACTAAAGAGATTATGCCGGCCATGGGCCGCCCTCAATATTGTAACTGAGACGGTTACAAGGAAAATGTCTGATCGCAACCTGCCCTTGGTTATGAGGCCGAGAGTTTTATCACTTCCTAAGCCAGAATGCAACCCTCCATATTAAGCTTTTACCTTTCTTATCACAGATATTGACTTGGCCAGGATATCCGTTATGGCCAGCAAGGTAAAATTTTATATTTTTTTCTCTCTTGCCTCCCATGGGGTCCCCTGATGTGGCTACTGAGCTTGTCTGCTTTGACTAAAAGTCTGCCCCCAAGCAGTGAGTTCGTGCGGAAAATCATGTCTGTGTGCAGACTTAGTTTTAGCACTGATCAATACAAGCACTAAGGCGGCATGGAGGGTACACATAATGTTTCTCCATGCGTACAAATGGTATTCGCACACAGAGTACTTTTCTTTGAAGGGTAAGTGAAACAGTGATAGACCGTGTGACCGTGTACACATACCTTCCACGTGAACATGAAAATCATGCTGTGCTACTCCACCAATATTTTTAGCTGTACAGCGATAGATTCCGTGATCGCTGGCTTTAATGTCATTTATCTTAAGCTGTTTTCCATAGTTCCCAAGTACTGCCCTTTCCGGTGGCAATTCCGCCCTCTCCTTTTGCCAGAAGATCTTTGGTGTTGGTCTAGAAATAATAAAAATTATAAAACACTTGTTTTGTCTAAGTATACATATACATGTAGCATATGCTTCATATACGCTTCATATACGCTCTGCAATGTAGTATTTTAGAAACTATATGCTACATACATACGTATACTGATTTAACTATACATTATACAGGGACCGGAACACTGATTTAACTATCCATGACCTCTGGTTCACTCCCCACAACTGTTGTTTCCATCTTAAAAACATTTCCCGCATTCGTCTCTTCCGAACACAAGATGCCACCAAGGGTCTTGTCCATGCCCTCATTATCTCCCGCCTTGACTATTGTAACCCAGTCTTATCTGGTCTCCCTCATACTGGTCTCGCCCCCTCTATAACCCGCCATGACAGCTCATCCAATGATCTCCTTCTGCCCTCTCCTCTGATTTCTAGCTCTCATGCCCGCTTACTGCCCCTATCCTCTGGAATGCCCTCCCCGGCCTATCTGTCTTGGCCCCGGACTTTGATGCTTCAAGAAATCCCTCAAGATCCACTTCTTTTAAGGATGGCTATGAACTTATGCCGTAACCGCCTTCCTCCCATATTCCTTTAGCTCACCTTTCCTCGTCCCTCTCCTGTGATCCTTATACTAGTGTGTCTGGTCTATCCCTAACGGCACCACTTTTACCTCTTGTGTAATACACCCCAACTCCCTCTAGATTGTAAGCTCTTGGGAGCAGGGCCCTCCTCGCCTTTTTCTGTAAGTCAAGATGTTATTTACTACTTATTATGTACTGTCGACCCATTGTACAGAGCTACGGAATATGATGGTGCTATATAAAAGAAAGAACAATAATACATTTTACAAGGGTGGCTTGGTGACTTTACTATACATAATACATTGCAGATTTAACTATACCTTATAAATCGGTGGCTCAGTCAATTACCTATGCATTATACAGGGCCAGCTAAGCCTTAACCCTCACCCTTAATGTGCAATGAATTCATGGAGTTGAAAGTCTCCTTATTAGTGAATAAATCCCATAATCTCCATTTAATGCAGCCGTATCCCGCTAAGATTTGCTGCTCCACTCCATGAACTTCTTAGTTTCTGACCCTACAATTACAGAGGTGCATCGCTTGGAGTGAACTTTCCTTTACGAACCTGTCGCTTCGAGCGTCGTGTCTTGTTTCTATATCTTTTTCAAAACACTACTGCCATGGAGAACAAATCGTGATAATCCTACTTCGTCATAGTCCAAATCTACTCCATGGATGTTTAAACTTTCTCTTTTACTGTAATAAGAAAAGCTATCCAAATGGTTTCTGGCTACAAAGCTAGAAATAAAAGGACTAATCCTAATTGGCAACATATCTTCCTTATATGGCCTCTATGCAAAAGCTCTGCTAAAGCATGAAACAAGGAGTTCCAAAAACAAAAGAAAGTATAAAATTAGCAAAGATGGCGCAGTGATTGTCCCTCGTATCTGAAATATTTCATCTTTGACACTCACAGTCCCTCCGCAATGCATTCCAGCGTCAGCAGCTCTCCTTTCAGGACTGTGACAGAACTGCTCGTTCCCGGCGGAGTCATCATTGTTGGTCTCCTTTCCTGAAACGTATTACCTAAAATAAAAACGTTATTTTTAAACTGATATCATTGCTGTATGGCAACATCAGCAGCACAATAAGAGCTGCATTTGAGTTGAAGATGGGGGGTCCCGCACAGCCCTCTTCAATTTGTCCTCGTAGAAGCCACGCACTAGAAGCCTTACTCAAGCTCCAGATTGAATGCCGGACTGGGATAAAGCCCCTGTTAATATTAGTTTTATCGGACACTTAGCTTTGGGAGGTGTGAATAGGCTGCTGATAAGAAGCAAGGGTAACAGAGTAAGCACAAGAAAGCAATTTCTTGCGTCTAACTGATGATGGGCATAACGACGGGTATTATTATTTACGGTTTTGGTCTACCAAAGGCTATACAGGGTTTCCTCCTTTGATCCCCAGATGTTTCAATGATCATTATTTAACACTGCTTGATGGGGAAAAAAAGTAACTTTCCTAGATTTTTAATCTTCAATTTTACTCTACGTTGTCCCATTAAAAGGTACAACTTCAACAAAAAACTCAGTTTTCACTCGGGCTAATACAGCACTTTCCATTTTTCTTCTCATGTTCTCCTTAATGTTCTTACTTGTGTGAACAGCAAGAGTCATGGGGACCTTCTGGACAATTGTTCTGATTCTGGAAAACGCAGCAAAGCAGCAGTAATCTGTTCTACTGTCTGTCTTTTTCACATTCGCAAAATACAAGTTGCCATCTCTCCCTACGGACACGCGTTCATCCTGAGGAATGTGAACAAGGTCTGAAAAAATAATCAACACGTACATACTGGATACCCTGCCCCATAAAGGCAAATCTCTCAAAGTAACAAAATGTCTATGGAAGAGATATATCGCAAGCAGAAAAACATGATCACTGTAATATAATACAATTTATGAGCAATAATAGATTAAGCAGACACCACACGTTTCCCAGACAGGATCCTAAACAAAGATGACACCCTACAGTTCTTTATGCATATACATGAACTAATGGAGGAATGGACTTCATTAGCATTGCCGTAAAGCATCAGCTCAGTGTGGTGTTTGAACAGGGGAAGTCACCTAAAATATCACATGACCGACAACAATGGTGGCTCCAGGTCTGCAGATAAAGAGAGTTTATAGGAACAAAATGAGATAAAACCAGGTTTTTGATAATGCTACCTACATAACTGTATACAGCCCTGGGGGTTTAATACTGTATACAGCGCTGGGGGGTTGTTACTGTATACAGCGCTGGGGGGTTGTTACTGTATACAGCGCTGGGGGGTTGTTACTGTATACAGCCCTGGGGGTTTAATACTGTATACAGCGCTGGGGGGTTGTTACTGTATACAGCGCTGGGGGGTTGTTACTGTATACAGCGCTGGGGGGGTTGTTACTGTATACAGCATGGGGGGTTATATTACTGTATACAGTGCTTGGTGTTATATCACTGTATACAGTGCTGGGGGTTATATTACTGTATACAGCGCTTTGGGTTTTATTACTGTATACAGCACTGGGGGTTATTACTGTATACAGCGCTGGGGGTTATTACTGTATACAGCGCTGGGGGTTATATTACTGTATACAGCGCTGGGGGGTTGTTACTGTATACAGCGCTGGGGGGTTGTTACTGTATACAGCGCTGGGGGGTTGTTACTGTATACAGCGCTGGGGGGTTGTTACTGTATACAGTGCTGGGTGTTATATTACTGTATACAGTGCTTTGGGTTTTATTACTGTATACAGCGCTGGGGGTTATTACTGTATACAGCGCTTTGGGTTTTATTACTGTATACAGCGCTGGGGGTTATTACTGTATACAGCGCTGGGGGTTATTACTGTATACAGCGCTGGGGGTTATTACTGTATACAGCGCTGGGGGGTTGTTACTGTATACAGCGCTGGGGGGTTGTTACTGTATACAGCGCTGGGGGGTTGTTACTGTATACAGCGCTGGGGGGTTGTTACTGTATACAGTGCTAGGTGTTATATTACTGTATACAGTGCTTTGGGTTTTATTACTGTATACAGCGCTGGGGGTTATTACTGTATACAGCGCTGGGGGGTTGTTACTGTATACAGCGCTGGGGGGTTGTTACTGTATACAGCGCTGGGGGGTTGTTACTGTATACAGTGCTGGGTGTTATATTACTGTATACAGCGCTGGGGGTTATTACTGTATACAGCGCTTTGGGTTTTATTACTGTATACAGCGCTGGGGGTTATTACTGTATACAGCGCTGGGGGTTATTACTGTATACAGCGCTGGGGGTTATTACTGTATACAGCGCTGGGGGGTTGTTACTGTATACAGCGCTGGGGGGTTGTTACTGTATACAGCGCTGGGGGGTTGTTACTGTATACAGCGCTGGGGGGTTGTTACTGTATACAGTGCTAGGTGTTATATTACTGTATACAGTGCTGGGGGGTTATATTACTGTATACAGCGCTGGGGGTTATTACTGTATACAGCGCTGGGGGTTATTACTGTATATAGCGCTGGGGGTTATTACTGTATACAGCGCTGGGTTTAGGGTTAAAACCATTTAGAACTTGTGGCATATAGTAGGATCCCTCAGAGCCCACCAGGGGTCACATTCCCTGCTATTCTCAGCAAATCGATAAATGTCCTCAACATATTTAAACCATTTGGAAATGTTTTGTTTAATAAAGTCCTGATTTAATTTCACTTTTGCATTAACGTTCATCTCTTAACGTACCAAGAGTCATCCAGTAAATATGAACCGGAGACAAACCATGTGGGGGATCACAGCTTAAAACCACAGCATCTCCCTCTTCCACTTCTACAGGAATAATGTCTTCATCTGGAAATTTAGGGACTCCTGGTACAAAGAAAAAAACTGACATTAAATTATGCGAGAAGCATCTTAGGGCTGCTGTATGCCAACTGGATCTTTCACAGGTTTAAAGTACATTTATAATAGTAAAACACAGACTCTTATCGCATGCTGACCCAGGTCTCACCTCCCGTAACCCTCAGTCTGGACTCTTTTCATTTTCAAAATATCTTTTACTTACAAAGCTGTTTTCATTTAGCCTCATGATTACATGTAATACATGACAATCATCACTTATTTCAGGTACACGTGTGTATAATATCATACACTGGCACTAACAAACCCTCTCACCTGGAACAATGAACTGGGTTTCTTCTGACATGGCAGTTCCCAGACGGTTGGATGCATAACAGCGATAAGTACCATTATACTCCGCTATATTCTCGTTCGGAAGGATTGTAAAGGTCCCGGAATTCTGGCTCATCTTAACTCTGGGGTCAGCGTATGGATGAAATGGATACCCATTCTTTGTCCACTTGTATCTGAATAAGGGGGAGACACAAAAGTTTGGATTTATCTTCAGCCCCATGATAATTTCAGTGGCAGGATCCATATGAATTGGGGCATTTGACTGAGATTTGTGGGAAATGCGCAATAACCAAGGGACTCGTGCGGGGATGACTGCTGTACCAACTCACACCGGGGCTGGGTTTCCTTTAGCTTCACACTCGATGGTAAAATCTTCATCTACCGGAAAAGCGATTATGGTCCCACTGCTAGAACGTGTGATCACTGGCAGCTGCTCCACTAAAAAAAGAAAAATCCCAGCGTAAGGCACAGTCCTCCTGATCGGCACTGGAGAAATTCATCTTCCAACAACAGACAGAAGGCCAAAGGAATTATGTTTTACAAAGGGGAAAGGTAACGGGTGTTTGAGGGGCTTCAGACTTAAGCCAAAAACGATTTCCTAATTGATACATACAGAAGAAAAGAAGAGAGAACTTACCTAAAATTGGAATTTCTACAGCATCAAAGTAGTTCAAAAGAACAGCGACGCAGATCAGAACTTGCGCTCGTTTGGAAATCATTCCCTCCTTGTTGCGATTCCAAGAAGAAAGTATAAGAAAGGATTCTGACTTCTGTTTCTCCTACATGACAGAGGAAAGGCCTTGTCACGTATTTCTCACATGTACGTCTCCTTCCCTAACAAAAAACTAAAAATCTCATGGGAAGGAAATAATAAAACCTGACTCTGGGCACTGGAAACGCTCTTGGTGGATCGCATGCCCTCGCCATTCACTTCTATGTCTGCTCACCTGTTCAAGCAACGCACAGAGATCAAAGCATTCAATGAAAAGCCGCTCCCTGACTTTATAGCCAAAGGCAAACAACTGTAGCCGTCCTTTGCACAGCGGAATCAAAGCGGCTTTCTATATCAATAATGAACAATTAAGTCTTTCATCTTGAGCTGAATATTTCCTACATTATTGTGGTTACTGGAAGCAGATGCAGCGAAAATCAGATCTTAAACTTGCTCACAAACCAAAAGCGGGTAATAGCTTTAGGGTGTTATCCATCCATAGATTATATACCCAGCAAGCAGCCACAAGTATTCAAACCAGTAGCGGACATGAAGTTATTTTAGGGCAGGTGCCCATATTCCCTCACAAACTAAAATCCTTCCTATCCCAAGTCCAAATTCCAACAATCACTTCAGGAAAGTATTTTGGAAATATGTCAGACAAGCATAAAGTTTCAACAGGTTTCTGCTTGCGCCAGAAGTTGCTAAGGAAAATAAAATTGCATTCTTGTTGTCATGGCGATAGAGCAGAAGCTAAAAAGGTACCGAATAGCCATACCTGGGAACTTCTGGGCTCGGGCTACCCGGGGCCTTCCCTTGCGGGACTCGGCCAGGACTGCCCACTGATGACGTTAATGGGAGTTCCCACTGATGTCGGGGGCGTTCCCCCATTTAAAGGGGAAATGGGCGGGGAGTGGGGTGTGTCAAGACCCCGTGACCCGGAGGATTCAGCTGCCTCCTGACCTCAGGGATCCGCGCACGTTACACAGGGCCTGTCGTGATACACGGCAGCTGCCTCCTGACCTCGGGGGTCCGCGCACGTTACACAGGGGCTGTCGTGATACACAGCAGCTGCCTCCTGACCTCAGGGATCCGCGCACGTTACACAGGGCCTGCCGTGATACACGGCAGCTGCCTCCTGACCTCAGGGGTCCACGCACGTTACACAGGGCCTGCCGTGATACACGGCAGCTGCCTCCTGACCTCAGGGGTCCACGCACGTTACACAGGGGCTATCATGATACATGACCGCTGCCTCCTGACCTCAAGGGTCTGCGCACGTTACACAGGGGCTGTCGTGATACACGTCAGCTGCCTCCTGACCTCGGGGATCCGCGTACGTTACACAGGGGCTGTCGTGATACACGGTAGCTGCCTCCTGACCTCGGGGATCCGCGCACGTTACACAGGGGCTGTCGTGATACGTCAGCTGCCTCCTGACCTCGAGGGTCCGCGCACGTTACACAGGGGCTGTCATGATACATGGCAGCTGCCTCCTGACCTCGAGGGTCCGCGCACCTTACACAGGGACTGTCGTGATACACGTCAGCTGCCTCCTGACCTCGGAGATCCGCGCACGTTACACAGGGGCAGTTGTGAGACACATCAGCTGCCTCCTGACATTAGAACATCAAGGTATGAGCACATGTGGCAGCCTATGAATAAATGGAAAACTACACATTATAGTTCCTGCAGGCTGTCCCCTTTTCCATGTATTTATCATTATTCTTCTCACGCATTAAACAATTACTTCCATTTGGGATGTAGCTGATGTATAAATGGAATGGAATACGTAGCAAAATCTGTCACAACATGAATTCATTACATACATACAGCGTGCGCCTATTCCTAAATCACAAGTTGCTGCATGTTTTGGGATTGGCCTCTTCAAAACCTGTTCTTTAGAATTGAAGAAAATTAGGGAGAAGGGATTGCCATGAAGTGAATCACTTGCCCCATGAAAAATGTGTAGAGATCACTAAAACCTGCGTAAACCTGGTGCAATCACATAAACTCACTGCCCTTGTCATCTGCTTACAGGGGAGGTAGCCCCTACTGGGCCACCCTAGTCAAGGGGCCACTGATAAACCTCACCTTTAGCCCATTTGGACAGGCTGGCAACCAGTGTAAGTGGGGCCTCCTACTCACATCCGGCCAGGGGGGCTCTGGGTAGGCGGAGCCAGATAGTTCCCAGCAAGGCGATGATGGGACGACTGGGCACTTTAAGGCCAGCGGTCGGCACCTGGGCATCCAAGGCTGCATGTTACGTTTTTATTCTCTCACAGCATGCGGGCGGCATATTCAGCCGGCGGCACCTGATCTGCCACTGGGATATGAGGTGCTGCCGCCAGAAGCCCACCAGGCATTTGCCCAGTGTGCGAGATGGCCAGTATGGGCCTGCATTTGGAAGGCAGTAATCAGTTTAATTTGATCCTCATTTCAAGCAAATCATGTTCTTATTTTCTTGGGGTTAGCCTAATCACAACCTATAGTCATGTGACACTGACAGACCATACTGATAGGCTAAAAGGTCTTGCTGGCACAGCTGTACAGAGTTCCTTAAAGGAACAGTGACCATTTTCCGTTTGCAAGTGTGGCAGTGCTCATGTGGCCCGCTGCCAGGGGGTAGCTCTCTGTCCTATGAGTTTGTGCGGTGCGTCCCTCACAGCTCAGGTGCAAGGAGAAAGGGAATTTACAACAGATTGGAACTTAAAGAGAAGTTGGTAACTTGGGTCTATCCCAGCAGGCAGGGTTTTACTTACTACCCTAAATAAATTAAAACATGGCAAATATTTTAAATTTCATTTTTTAGAAAAATCTAAATGTTTGTATACTTCAATACATTCAGATCCAATTGTCCCTATAACTCAACTACCAAAGCGAAATTGTTTCATATTGCCTTAAACACAGGCTTTTCTCTTATTCTCCCTTAAAAAAAAAAACAAAAAACCCGAACTAATTCCATAGGCACGTGGGAAAAGCACGTAAACAATTACTGGTAAACGATTACTAGTGGCACCCATCATTTGTTGCCTTTTTATGCTGATATCTATAGGTGTAAGCTGGCTCTCAGGGTTGTCTCTCTGGCTCCTGGGTAAACATGGCCCATGCTATAGCCCGGTAAATTAGTCCGCCAGATGATTTACTGATATCGGTGCCAATCATCTAGCGGGCACAAATCGAATCATTTCACAGGCAAACTTAAAACTACAGTAAACTACATAAAAGCGATAGATGCGACACTGCAGTAAGCGGTCCCGTGCATGACACTGTCCCTTTAACATCAGGGGCAAACACATCACCCCACTGTGGCAGTTTGTAGACGCCTGATGTGTTTCAACGTAATCATATAGGAACATTCTTACCTTAAAAGGTGGCAAATCAGCTGGAACAGCACCATCAAGGTCGCAATTATTCTGAACTCCTCCGCAAAGCAGCTGTAAATGTGGATTTCCTATCGAACGCATGCACTTGGCATGTCTGGGCTGATGTTGGGAGTTGCAGTGGGTTGTGTGTACGGGGCTGGGATTTGTTTGCCTGAAACCGCCCTCTATTCCCTGCATTTACTGAGCTGGTGAATGGAGGATCCTCTTTGTCTTAACTTCTAGTTTATTCACCAGTTACAAAAATGCACAAGTCGCTGTCTTTTATTTCTAGAGAACCCTAAATCAACATTTTCCGGCTCAAATAGTTTAAGCGTCAGGGCTTTAAAGGCAGTGGACATGTGAGCGTTTTGTTCCACCGATGTTAGAAAATGTTTATCATGAACATGCTACCAGCCTGAAGCACAGTCCAAGGTGGGATTTTGGGGCCACAGGGGCTGACACCCCAAGAAATAGGGTTTTTTTAATAATGAGTACTGAAAGTCGTTACTGAATTTTATCTAGAAAATTCAAAATAGTAAAAATTAGAAAAACCACCTACATATGCTGAGTTCATAACGTTTTAGAATAAATAATTTTTAACAGGAAAAACTTTACTAAATAGTTCTCAGCTTTTGCAAATAATGTCACTAATATAATTCATGTAAAAGTGAAATCCTCTAATTCCACGTGTCCACTGAGCCCCTCCACTGGCACCTGATCTGGAAACGTTAAAGGAACCCCCAGCCCCCCAATGCTTTTCTTAGGTACTTGCTGCGGGGTTAGGCTTGTTTTGCCGGGCAGATGCCAGATGGAAGCTACGCTCATAGTTACCCATCCTGCGAGATAAACAAGAACCTTCGTAATTCTGTATATCGCTAAGGGTTAGTGCTGGATATCAAGCTACGTTACTGATCTCGAGATGACCATATATTGGCCATGTCTACATATCCATATGCTACAGCATAAACTTAAAGTTATACGATTTCTAGGTAACATTTTAACAACACGCGAACCCACTCATTTCAAACGCATATCCGGTCGTACATTTCCAAGTCACTAGAAATCTAATAACAGTGACAGCGGCATATGGTGACAGTTTCACCCTTCCACATTCTCGAAGTTCTAGAACGTGCAGACTCTCTTTGTAAATCTGTGTTTAGTGAGAATCACGCATAATAATGTCAGCTCCTTAGCAACTGCAGGCTCTGTCAGGCAATGCGGCCGCCTATTCATCCCGCACACAATGCCTCTCTGGGAAGAAAACTCCCTCTCGTCTTTCCTATTCTAGGATCACTTCACTAAAACGCAACAAAACTAAACGCTACATCAAAACATCGCTGGTCTCCTGTACTTTCATTTCCCAAATGCCTGCCTTTCTGCAGCCTACACTTCATCATGATCCAGTTTACATGACTGGGGATTTCGGGCTCTAAAATAACCCCCCCATCCTCTCAGTCTATTTACTTAGAATTTACCCTCTCAAGGTTAATATAAAACAAATTTACGCTCTTACTGCTGCTGGGAAAATGAAAACCGACTAGACTGTAAGCTCACAAGAGCAGAGTCCTCTTCTTCGTTTGTACCAGGTTGTTATTATGCATGCTACTGATTGTAGCAGCGCTATGGAATCTGCTGGCGCTAAATATAAATAAATGTAATGTCAGATGGCTCTCATCAAATGTTATCTTCATATGTTCCCTTTCATGACTGGAGCTACAAAAGATACTAATCGATAATACCACATAAGGTGCATAGGCCCCACAACGAGCCCCTAAACATTGCTCCTTCTACTACCATAGAGCAAAATAGACAATAACATAAAATTGTGGCAAAATGAAGTCAATTTGTCATTTCATACATCAAAATGCAATTCAGGGTCGCTAATTGAACTTGATTTATTTGATCTATACCTTTAATGCTGCGTTTTTTTGTGTGATTTTGTGTGATTTTCAGTTGTGCTTTGCCTGCAATGCTGTGTTGCCTTGTGTTAAGCATTTTTGGTCAACTCCCCTCGTCCTGAAGAGTCCACTTGGTTTTGTTGAGGTGAAGCCCATTATTTTAATCCCAATACAACTCAACTTGACTCCCTATGAAAAGAGTCGCTGTCCCTTAAACGCGAGGCGATGCTAGTAGTCGAGTTGAAGTGAGTCCCCTTGAAATCTGGTTTAATAGTGAATTGAGTTTACTTCAGTGAATTTGTTTAAAACAATATCAACTTGGCCTCAGGAACTAGACGCTTCTACCAACTTAACACTGCCTTTACAAAGAAATCTAGACATCTATGTTTGTGACCCATGGTTTCTACAAGTAACAGATGATGCTACATTCACTATTAGCTATTTGATCATTGGACACAAAGTCCCATTGTTATTTCCAATTCTCCGCTGACCACAGAGAATTTAAATGTTTTATTATATATAAACTAAGGAAACTAGTCTGGGGTCTGGTAGGAGTCTCAGTGCAGAGACAGGTTCGGGATCAAAACCCTTCATGGGGCAGGCAGGTGCAGCTTAAGGCTTCTTCCTAGGCACCTTTGTCTGTGGAGACCAGGAGACAGTAGCTTAGTCTCACAGAGGGCATCAGAGGCTGGCAAACGGCAGTCTGGGGAGACTGTCAGATGGCAGCAGAGATGGGCAAATGGCAGTGGAGTGTGGGGAGACTGGCAGATGGGTGTGAGAATAGAAAGATAGCTCTTAGCTTACAAGACCCCTGGAAAGCAAACAGGTCATTTCTGCCTGATAAGGAGCTCACCTGCTCAGTTTAACCAGGGATTTTCTACTCACGCAGCAGCTCAAGCCATCAGGAGCGATTACAGTTGTGTCTTCAAAGGTCTACCATGGTGTCTGACTCAGTGAATCCACACGATGACAAAGCCTGATAAAGCCATATCAAAGTACTTTGGAAGTTATTTAAACCCCAGTGGATTAGTAATTAAGTATTTTTTCAGTAGTAATTTGTGTGAAAACAAAAAGAATTTCCTCTATAATTTTACATGTTTTGATTTATATAGTGCTGTTGCTTCTGCTCTTTCTCCACAGGGTATGTGTAAAAGGTGGGAAAACCAGTATAAAGAGTGAGGAGGTAAATAAGAGAAATAATTAGTCGTAATGACTTTCCTTTTGTGTATGGAAACACAGCTGCAGCCCTTAGGCAACACTCTCCACTAGGGGGCGCTCATGTATTCCATTCAGTGTAGATAGTAATGCAATCAAAACAGAAAAGAAGATAATATAGTGTAGGTTTTCACAACAAGTGTAATTTGCCCTGCGTGTCGTAAATTGCGCACTCACAGTGTTTCTTTTTGAGTCAATGCGTCACAGAGGTGGCCTCTAGGTCCATGTAAAAGGTGTATACCCAGGGGAAAACCAGAAAAAACTCCAATAGTGTATTATTGTATATGCAGGGTGGCAGCATTTCCCACATAAAGCCTGCAGTGCCAAATACTGCATTTGCATGCAGTTTGCAGTTGATCTGTACCTCCAATGCTGTGTTGTCTTAGGTTATTTATTTACTCTATTCCTGGTGGAGCAAAAGAGAGGCATATCACATGGATGGAGAGGACAAAAGGACTCAGGGGGATTGCACAGGTAGCCTGAACATCTCAAGCCTGTCCTGGTGACACCCGAAGCTGCAATTTTCTGGTTTCCTGAATACTCGCACCCCAACAGAAGTGACTGACTGTGTGCGTGACTATGTGACTTTGCGGATGTATGTAAGTGTGTCACTAAAGGAAACTCGTTTATAAATCAATCACAATCCATGACGATGTCAGGGTCACGGGAAAACGGTCTACTAGGGGTCTCAGTGCAGGAACATGTTCGGGATAAGAACCCTGCATTAAGCTGAAAGGTGGAGGTGCACATGGATGCAGATGGCTGTCTGCTGCAGCTTCTTCCTTGATGGCAGAAGAGACTGGCACATGGCAGCAGAGACTAGGAAACAGTAGCGGAGACTAGGAGACAGTAGCAGAGTCTGGGGAGACTGGCAGAAGGCATCAGAGTGTGGGGAGACAGCAGCTGAGACTGGCAAATGGGAGAGGAGTCTGATGAGACTGGCAAATGGCAACGGACTCTGGGGAGACTTGCAGCAGACAGCTACAGAGATAGGTAAATGGCAATAGAGTCTGGGGAGACTGGCAGAAGATAGCAGAGTGTGGGGAGACTGTCAGGCAGCAGAAGAGACGGGCAAATGGCAGTGGAGTCTGGGGAGAATGGCAGAGGGCAGCAGACTATAGCAGACAGCAGACCAGCAGATGACAGTGGAGTCAGGGGGAGACAGTAGCAGATCGTGTGGAGACTCTCAGAGGGCAGCGGAGACGGGCAAATGGTACCTGCTCGGTTTATCCAGGGAATTTCTACTCACTTATTGCAAGCCATCAGGAGCGATAAGAGTTCTGTCTCCAAAGGCCATGGAAGCACGGAGTCCGGCTCAGGGAGATCACACGATGCCAAATACTGATAACACAGAAATAATACACAATGCAATGGTTAAACACATTAACACTTCCCTCTCCTGCAAAGTACTTTGCAATTAATTTAAGATGCATTTTCTTACCCAAAAGAAGAAGGCAAAAACTGTGCAGGCTTCTGAAAAAAAGTATACATTTTACAGGGCTGGGCCCCTAATTGAAATATACATCATTCAGGGGTGGCTCATTAATTGAACTATAAATTTGTAGTGGAGATCAGAGGTTTAAATGTAATTCAAGAAAGGTTTTACGTCACTGACAAAGTTGTAGATTATTATTATTATTATGTTTTATTTATATAGCACCCACAATTTACGCAGCGCTTAGATAAATGGAACAGCCTCCCAGCAGAAGTGCTAGAGGCTAACGCAGTTAGGGAATTTAAACGTACATGCGAATATGCATGCAACTCCTGAATACCGATTCATTATTTAAGCGGTTCTGGTGCCGCAGGTACTTATCCTGTAGCCCCTTCATGCAGCCATAGCTTATAATAATATTTGTCATTCATTTTAAAAGCTGTCATTTCTTATCCTATAGTGCCCTCGTGTGGACATACTATGTAATTGCATCCCGATTTTAAAGCGCACAACCCCTTAGTGTAGATTGTGTCTAGATTGATGGCTTTTGTGACATTTAATAAGCATGTCCGGCAAATGTTTATTTAGCTGTTATATTCTTACCTCACAGAACAGATGAGCGAAAGAAAATGAATAAGCATATATCTTTTGTTCATGTGGAACGCCGCACTCCATCTTGAAACACTCAGTTACGGCCCGATACATTTGAAAACCCTGTTTCCGTCGGCCATCTTGGAACACCTAGTAGCGAAACGCCATCTTGGAATACCCTGTTTCCGTCGGCCATCTTGGAACACCTAGTAGCGAAACGCCATCTTGGAATACCCTGTTTCCGTCGGCCATCTTGGGACACCTAGTAGCGATCCGCCATCTTGGAACACCCTGTTTCCGTCGGCCATCTTGGGACACCTAGAAGCGATCCGCCATCTTGGAACACCCTGTTTCCGTCGGCCATCTTTGAACACCTAGTAGCGATCCGCCATCTTGGAACACCCTGTTTCCGTCGGCCATCTTGGAACACCTAGTAGCGATCTGCCATCTTGGAACACCCTGTTTCCGTCGGCCATCTTGGAACACCTAGTAGCGATCTGCCATCTTGGAACACCTAGTTGCGGTCCGCCATCTTGGAACACCCATTTTCCGTCCCCATCTTGGAACACCTTGTTTCCGTCAGCAATCTTTGAACACTCCGCAGTCATAGAACAATGGTTCTGTTCTGTTATCTTGTGACACCTAAAGGTTATTCATAGGGTTAATTAAGTTATTAAGTGTTTGTGTATTTTATTACCTTGCACATGTGTTTAGGAAATTAAATAAAACACATATGCCCCGGTGGATTAGTAATAAAGCCTTTTCGTAGCATTAATTTGTGCAAAACACTATGAAAACTTTTTTTTTTAATGATTCATATCATGCACAGTTGCTGCTGCTCTTTGTCCACAGGGTGGCAGCATATCCCACATACAAGCATGCAGTGCCAACTTTCCGCCAGCAGAGAGCAACTATTTTTTGATCTATACTTTCAATACTGTGTTTGCATGCAATTTTTAGTTAATCTGTACCTGCAATGCTGTGTCTTCTTTTGTTATTTATTTACTCTATACCTACAAATACATGGTGGAGTAAAAGAGAGGTGTGTCACAGTGATGGAGGTGACAAAAGGACTCCTAATGCCTGCCCTGGTGACACCTGAAGGTGTCATTCTCTGGTGACCTGACCTTTAGTGACTGACCGTGTGTAACTGCGTGCACGTGTGACTATGTGATTTTGCGGAATCAATCACAGTCCATGCCGCTGTCAGGGTAGTGGGAAAATGATCTGGTAGGACTTTCAGCGCAGGAACAGGTTCCCGATAAAAACCCTGCATGGGTCAGAAAGTCGTAGGTGCACGTGGATGCAGGTGGCTGTCTGCTGCAGCCTTACGTTTCATCCTTGATGGCAGCAGAGGCTGGCAGATGGCAACGGAGACTGGGAGAAAGTAGCGGAGTATGGGGAGACAGGCAGAAGACAGAG
>NC_071092.1:0-2500 GCF_027358695.1 Spea bombifrons | reverse complement strand
TTAGGGTTAGGGTTAGGGTTAGGGTTAGGGTTAGGGTTAGGGTTAGGGTTAGGGTTAGGGTTAGGGTTAGGGTTAGGGTTAGGGTTAGGGTTAGGGTTAGGGTTAGGGTTAGGGTTAGGGTTAGGGTTAGGGTTAGGGTTAGGGTTAGGGTTAGGGTTAGGGTTAGGGTTAGGGTTAGGGTTAGGGTTAGGGTTAGGGTTAGGGTTAGGGTTAGGGTTAGGGTTAGGGTTAGGGTTAGGGTTAGGGTTAGGGTTAGGGTTAGGGTTAGGGTTAGGGTTAGGGTTAGGGTTAGGGTTAGGGTTAGGGTTAGGGTTAGGGTTAGGGTTAGGGTTAGGGTTAGGGTTAGGGTTAGGGTTAGGGTTAGGGTTAGGGTTAGGGTTAGGGTTAGGGTTAGGGTTAGGGTTAGGGTTAGGGTTAGGGTTAGGGTTAGGGTTAGGGTTAGGGTTAGGGTTAGGGTTAGGGTTAGGGTTAGGGTTAGGGTTAGGGTTAGGGTTAGGGTTAGGGTTAGGGTGGTTAGGGTTAGGGTTGGGTTAGGGTTAGGGTTAGGGTTAGGGTTAGGGTTAGGGTTAGGGTTAGGGTTAGGGTTAGGGTTAGGGTTAGGGTTAGGGTTAGGGTTAGGGTTAGGGTTAGGGTTAGGGTTAGGGTTAGGGTTAGGGTTAGGGTTAGGGTTAGGGTTAGGGTTAGGGTTAGGGTTAGGGTTAGGGTTAGGGTTAGGGTTAGGGTTAGGGTTAGGGTTAGGGTTAGGGTTAGGGTTAGGGTTAGGGTTAGGGTTAGGGTTAGGGTTAGGGTTAGGGTTAGGGTTAGGGTTAGGGTTAGGGTTAGGGTTAGGGTTAGGGTTAGGGTTAGGGTTAGGGTTAGGGTTAGGGTTAGGGTTAGGGTTAGGGTTAGGGTTAGGGTTAGGGTTAGGGTTAGGGTTAGGGTTAGGGTTAGGGTTAGGGTTAGGGTTAGGGTTAGGGTTAGGGTTAGGGTTAGGGTTAGGGTTAGGGTTAGGGTTAGGGTTAGGGTTAGGGTTAGGGTTAGGGTTAGGGTTAGGGTTAGGGTTAGGGTTAGGGTTAGGGTTAGGGTTAGGGTTAGGGTTAGGGTTAGGGTTAGGGTTAGGGTTAGGGTTAGGGTTAGGGTTAGGGTTAGGGTTAGGGTTAGGGTTAGGGTTAGGGTTAGGGTAGGGTTAGGGTTAGGGTTAGGGTTAGGGTTAGGGTTAGGGTTAGGGTTAGGGTTAGGGTTAGGGTTAGGGTTAGGGTTAGGGTTAGGGTTAGGGTTAGGGTTAGGGTTAGGGTTAGGGTTAGGGTTAGGGTTAGGGTTAGGGTTAGGGTTAGGGTTAGGGTTAGGGTTAGGGTTGTAGGGTTAGGGTTAGGGTTAGGGTTAGGGTTAGGGTTAGGGTTAGGGTTAGGGTTAGGGTTAGGGTTAGGGTTAGGGTTAGGGTTAGGGTTAGGGTTAGGGTTAGGGTTAGGGTTAGGGTTAGGGTTAGGGTTAGGGTTAGGGTTAGGGTTAGGGTTAGGGTTAGGGTTAGGGTTAGGGTTAGGGTTAGGGTTAGGGTTAGGGTTAGGGTTAGGGTTAGGGTTAGGGTTAGGGTTAGGGTTAGGGTAGGGTTAGGGTTAGGGTTAGGGTTAGGGTTAGGGTTAGGGTTAGGGTTAGGGTTAGGGTTAGGGTTAGGGTTAGGGTTAGGGTTAGGGTTAGGGTTAGGGTTAGGGTTAGGGTTAGGGTTAGGGTTAGGGTTAGGGTTAGGGTTAGGGTTAGGGTTAGGGTTAGGGTTAGGGTTAGGGTTAGGGTTAGGGTTAGGGTTAGGGTTAGGGTTAGGGTTAGGGTTAGGGTTAGGGTTAGGGTTAGGGTTAGGGTTAGGGTTAGGGTTAGGGTTAGGGTTAGGGTTAGGGTTAGGGTTAGGGTTAGGGTTAGGGTTAGGGTTAGGGTTAGGGTTAGGGTTAGGGTTAGGGTTAGGGTTAGGGTTAGGGTTAGGGTTAGGGTTAGGGTTAGGGTTAGGGTTAGGGTTAGGGTTAGGGTTAGGGTTAGGGTTAGGGTTAGGGTTAGGGTTAGGGTTAGGTTAGGGTTAGGGTTAGGGTTAGGGTTAGGGTTAGGGTTAGGGTTAGGTTAGGGTTAGGGGGTTAGGGTAGGGTTAGGGTTAGGGTTAGGGTTAGGGTTAGGGTTAGGGTTAGGGTTAGGGTTAGGGTTAGGGTTAGGGTTAGGGTAGGTTAGGGTTAGGGTTAGGGTTAGGTTAGGGTTAGGGTTAGGGTTAGGGTTAGGGTTAGGGTTAGGGTTAGGGTTAGGGTTAGGGTTAGGGTTGGGTTAGGGTTAGGGTTAGGGTTAGGGTTAGGGTTAGGGTTAGGGTTAGGGTTAGGGTTAGGGTTAGGGTTAGGGTTAGGGTTAGGGTTAGGGTTAGGGTTAGGGTTAGGGTTAGGGTTAGGGTTAGGGTTAGGGTTAGGGTTAGGTTAGGGTTAGGGTTAGGGTTAGGGTTAGGGTTAGGGTTAGGGTTAGGGTTAGGGTTAGGGTTAGGGTTAGGGTTAGGGTT
>NC_071091.1:109810937-109868144 GCF_027358695.1 Spea bombifrons | reverse complement strand
TTCCAAACCCGTATATGAAATCCAGGTACCGCCTGCATGGTGTCACATGACGGGGCCACTAACCAATCATTGTCTAGATACAGGCAGTGGCCCCCGGGCTCCCTCCGCTGGGCCGTTGGTGGTGGCCGCGTGCTTCAGGGTGATGTGTGATGTGGGCGAGACCTGACTGAATATAGAGGTTTCACAAACATACGGGGTCCGCGCGTGTCATGGGGGGGCCACAGCTGCTCCTCGGCCTCTGGAGTCGTAGTCGCCAGTACCCCCCGGGGCCGGTTTTCATGATCCGCTGAGCATGGGTGGATCGAACCACATCTCCCAACCCAACTCCATAGTTCTAGACATGGGCATCTAGCGTCGTAGAAACCCAGAGCCCACCGGCCCCATCCGGCCCCCGTCTGTAGCGACTCAAACCTTAATCAGTCGTTGGTCTCGTCTTAGATTCAGGAGCCGTATGTCTATCCCATGCATGTTTAATACCCTCACTGTATTACCCTCTACCACTTCTACTGGGAGGCTGTTCCACTTATCCGCCACACTTCCCTACATTACTGCTAATATCATTAAATGCATCTAAGGCTGGATTATTATGGAAGCAGCGTCTCAGTCGTGGAGATTATTATAATCTGGGGGTAGATCAGATGATTATGAGGCTGCGGGTTGTTGGCCGGCCCTCGCGGCATCTCGTTAGTGCCGGTTGGGGGTCTGTGTGGGTGTTCTGCACGTGTGACGGGGGTAGCCGTGTCCGTGTGTTTGGGGTCAGGGATCCCGTGTGATCGTTGTGATCGGTAACCGGCTTCTCTCTTCCAGTCTCCTGACCTCACCGCCGGCCTGAAATATACCGAAGACTCGAGGACATCCGGTGAGTGACCCCCCCCCCAACCCCCCCCCCCGGGGTAACCGCTGCACCCAGAGCCTATAGCATCTATAGGTTCCACGAGGGTCCGACACGAGGGTCCGGCGCGCGGCTCCTGCCGTCCATCTCACCAGATTTGTTTCTTTGCTCCGCTCTAGACTGACCCCCCGCTCCCTTGTAGTCCCAGCAGCAGCCGCAGTGCATTCTGGGTAGGATGTGGTACTGTGTGCGGTGTGCACGGTGTGTGACGCTAACAGTGTGACTTTGCGTCGTGTCCCGCCTCTGGGCACAGGTGGCAGTCCAGCATCGGGGCTACCCGCGATGTTCCTTAACGTGCCCCGGGAGCCGAGCGCGCTGCCCGGGTACACGCAGCAGGACTGCCCCACGGGAATGAGTCCATCACTAAATACAAGTCACTAACCCCGTTTACCCCCCCAACGCGGATCCGTCACCTGCCCAAATGCCCCCGACGGGAGAGCATTCAGTCGGGGCTTAAGGCGGACGTCTGCGGGTTCTAGAGTGAGCCTGAACACAGTAGAGAACGTGTGCCGGGTTCTAGGTGACAGATCCGTGTAACGCGAGGTTCTTTGTCACGTGACCCGTTTGTTTTTCCCCGCATGCCCCCCTGTGACCTTTTGCCCCGAGCGCTCTCTCACGCCTCTCTTTGTGTGGTGTAGATGAAGGCGCGCCCCGGGAGCAGCCGGCCGAAGATCCGAGCCCCGCCCCCAACACGTCCGCCCTGGAAGAGATGGCCTCCTACAGCAACAAGAGGAAGCTTCGGCACACGAGGCGGAGCCTGGAGACCGCCGTTCCCACCTAAACCCCGCCGAGCACTTTGCCAGCACTGTGAATATTCACGACACAAAGACCTTACGCACGGGGGAGCCGAGGGACCCCTGCCCGGTGCCGGCCCCCCAGTCCGAGACGCTGTGAGAGCGGTGGGCTCGGTGGACTCGGCGGTGACGCCAGCTGTCGGGTTGCTTTTCTTCCTCTGGGTGGCGGTTTTCACGGCGCCTGCATGTCGGTTTCGGTGTGAATGTGCGGCCGGCGTGTTGGCGTTGGCCGGCGGCTTCTCAGCGAGCGGGCTGATTGGTCGGCGGCGCGGGGGATAGTAGACTTTTGCGTAGTTGCCTTCGGAGGTGTAGCGGTGAGGTTGGTGGCGGCGGCGGTGGGATCTCTCGTCTGTAATCCGCTGGGATCTGGGACGGCGCTCGGCGCGGGGGAAGCCGCTCCGCTTGGATTTTCTTTTTGATATTTTTGCTTTGGGTTTTTTTGGTTCCGTGTAGAAAGTTCTAGTCTTTTTTTTGGGCCGTGCCCCCCCTCCGTCGCTCTCGTTTTTCTCACCGGCCCTGTAGGCGCCCGTTTAGCGTAGATGACCGCAGCGTCTTCCGATACAGAAATCGTTCGTTTTATTACCACCGGGCTCCAAAATCCTGGGGGGAGGGGGGCGCGAGATACCCGGCGCGAGACGGTGTGACCGGACAGGGTGTGTGCTGAGAGTGCTTGTATGGCGTGGGGTGCGGGGGCTGCGTGTGTTGGGGGGGTTGTGTGATATGGAGCGGACGGGGGGGACCGCGCCTCGGGGCTGTGGATGTTGGTGAGCGAGTGGGTGTATTTATATTGCGTGTGTTTGTTATCTCGCTGCCGGGTCTCTCCGTCACGTCTGTTTCATCCAACATGCAAACAAGTGTCTTCTCGGCCCCCGGGAAGTTCGGGATTCGCCGGTTGGTAAAATAAATTGGGGGTCTCCAAGGCGTCGCAGGGTGGGTTCCCGGTTATCATGAGCCGGACACCTGTTTGCATAGTGTGAGAAATCAGAGGTGCCATCTGCCCCGTGACACGTTTGGTGGCCTTACTCCCCGCACCCCGATGCCCCTCTGCCCCCTCAGACCTCGTAAATGTGAACGTCTTTCTGAGCCGGAGTTTGTCTTTTTTAATCTTCGTTTCACGTCGGTTCCAAAGCGAGGGGCCGCTCCGCTAAACCTGCGATCCGTTTCGGGGTGCGGGTCCCGTGCTGGGGGCCGCAGGGTGGGGGAGGGGGTTTGGAAGGATCACTGCCAATGGCTCATATCACTGCTGTCTGATGATTGCCCGTTTCTGCCATCCGCGTGCGCAGACTTATTAACGTTTTAATCAAATCCGCTGTTTTTAAAACATTTTTATCATCCAGGGAAAAAGTAAAAAATCATCTTTAATATTTGGTGGTTTCCTTTATTTGGATCGTTTGGATGTTGTCTGCATTCTCTTTTCTCCAGCATCACAGAGGTTAATAGTTGGGTTTAACTCTTTCACCAACAGACGTTTCTGAGCCATAATTTACCTAAAACTGTTGAAATACGTCACTTTTTGTCACTGTTATCAGTACACAGTGGTCGGGGGGGTATTTACTGACCCCCTAAACTGGCCGTCCATCCGATGCCCCAAGAGCCGTTAAGTAGAGGACGAGTGAGCCCGACGGGGCGGAAAAACCATGAAGAAACAGGAGCTGTAAGATATGACAAATACACGGTTAAATCCCAGTGGTTATTACCTGCCCCGCGATGCGACTTCTGCCCCCTGCGGGTCCGTCTGTGACCTGCAGCCTCTGTATGGGGGGGTAATATACATTCTCCCAGGGTATGAACGCTCTACATACGCTTCATGTTATAATATCGTTATCCGTCGCCCCTACAGACATTTTCTCGTTGGTTCAGAGTCAGGGGGTGTGGCCTGAGCAGACATGTCATCCAATCACTATCATTACTTGTATACACGCGTGCCCAGACTGTCACATATATAATATCAGCCGTAATGTGTCCTTCCCACGCCCGTGAGTGGAGCTAAAAGCAGAACGGGGACGGTGAGAGCAGATATGAACACGTTATTAGATGCCCCGATCTCATAATGTGATGCTTCGGGGCATCTCATATTCCTAGGGGTGAGAGGCTTAGGAAGGAAGTATTAATATACTGAGATAGTGGTAGATAAGTGGAGCAGCCTCCCAGCAGAGGTGGTAGAGGGTAATACAGTGAGGGGGTTAAACATGCATGGGATAGACGGCTCCTGAATCTAAGACGAGACCGGCTGCTGTTTAAGGTTTGAGTAAAGCGATATAAGTCGGATGTTAGGATGTTTTTCAAGTCACAGCCAGTTGTGTATAAACTGCGGTTAAATATCACACAAGGGTGTGCGGCGTTCGCAATTACAGCGGCACCCTCCTAAATATAACAAGCGCACGCCTCGTATATAATAAACTCAGATTCCCTTCATCCAGGGCGTGAATCTTAAAACCCAATCCCCAGAATAATATATAATTAATTCCTTCACACGAAGAGAAACTTCCGTACCTTCCCGTAATAATTACCCTAAACGAATCAAACGGCAGAATGCAATCAACAGCTTCATGATAAATGTAAATATATATAACCTGTATATATAATACACGTTTTTATCATAGCGCTATAATCCTCGTTCAATATAGTAACACGTTTTCTCATTAAAGCTCCAAAGGAATAAATTAGTTTTTGGTATTTTTTTTTAACTTTCAGTATTTATTATTCATGGGGGGGGGGATGGATAACAGATATGAATCAGCATGGAGCATTCGGAGGTACAGAACGATTCCATTCCCTATTCAGACCGTCGGGTTCTAAACTATTTAATTCATGGATCGACCAAATTCCCCGTTTCTTAAGTCATTTCTCCCAATCGCCGCCCCTCCCTTTGGGACGGAATCGATCAGCCGAGCCGAGTGATTGCGAGTAACAGAGCGCCGTGGATCCGTTTTCTTAGTTCTAATAGATTTATGTTTCGAGAAACAGATTTTTTGATCTTTTTCCCTCCAAATAAACCAAATCACACGATGAGGTATAAAAAACACGCGCGGAATCACATGTAAAGAATGTTTTATTTTATTCCATTGCGTGTGCGGTTGAAGGCATTTCCTTTCAGTAAACCGCGTCAGGCTACACGGCTCGTATCGCTTCATTATCTGTTCCCGTGAATTGTCTAAAAATACATTGATGATAACTGGACTCGTATTGGAAGACGAAGACGCGCAACACGAAGAATCTCCCTGGTCCCTTCCCCATCTAGCGTATCCACGCAGCATCGTAGGGGTTAACGGGAGCGGAAATCCGTAAGGAGTTAAAGGGCTGTGCAAGCGACTCTATTGGTCACCTGCAGAAGAGTCCCCTGCAGGCGACCAATAGAGTTGCTCGCACGGCCCGCTCCAAGAGTTAAAGGTCCATACGAGCGACTCTATTGGCCGGAAACGCTGCGGCTGAGCGCTGTGCAGAAATAAATGCCCGCAGTAACGTAAGAGCGGGCCAAAATTCCTCCATAACCACGCGAGACGGATAAAGTCATACGGAAGACGATTATAAGGTGGTTCCAAAAGCTTTGAATCATAAGGTGTACTTAGTTTTCCACACATGGCTTCTCCATTTTGGCTTTATTTTTTTTGAATAAATCATGGCACGCTATGTGGTCGTATTTAGCTAATTTTTTAGACCTGCTGACGAAGCGATGATTATCATCATGTAAAACCATAGAATTTAAAGAGGGTGCACCTTTTTTCACACGCAACACACTGGGAACAGACATGAGGGAAGGTGGTATCTATTCTCCCCAGCATCATGGAAAAAAACACTTAAAGCAGGGGGTGGGGCCTATTCCCCACAGTAAAACGGACCAAACCACGTGAGGTGGGGGAGGTAGAATCTCTTGCCCTCAATTACCCCTTACTTAATTTGCAGTTGTTTTGCCTCTTATCCCCACGAGACACGGCTGTGGATGGCCCCTCAGGATGTTTGGACCCTGGGCAACTGCTCCTTTAGCTCTGGGGTAGGTTGAAGAGGTGTGATGGGAGCGGCAGTTATGGCGACCAGTAGGGGAAGAGGTGTCCTATGAGCGGCATTCTGAGGCCACATACAGTAAATAGCGGGGCTGCCTGTGCCAATCCCCGCTGAATAACATGGAGAACGCAGGAGCTTCTCCGATTGGTCGCCATTCCCTGTAGGATAACACGGAGAAGGCAGGCACTTCTCCTATTGGTTGTGTGAATGCTCAATAACTTTGAGACACAGATTCTTCCCAAATTAGTTGAATAAGTAGATTTTATTGCTCGTCATCGGCCAGACTGCTCTCCCTCCATGAAACAACACACGTCTTATATACCGTTTACAAACAAGACCGCTACAGGCTAAGATCTGACAATCAATGTCCTGATTATTATCCTATTCGTCAGTTTATGGCAAAGACCATGTTTGCAGCTGAGATGATCAATCGCTTCTGACCCCCCCATTGTGGTCCTTGAATAGACTTGGTCAGTTTCTGTTAACTTTTGTGGAGCAAAAAAATAGCCAAACAACTGTCCACTCGGTGGCCGAGGGTGAGAAGGAATGAGCGACATCCCGAATCGCTCTGCTGTCTATGAGACGGGAGAGAGGGGGATCTGACTTCATTTATGAACACAGAGAGCGAGCAGACAGACAGACAGACTGAGGCACTGACAGGTTCCGTACTCAGCCTCTAAGAGAGGGCAGACGCTGACGGAGACTGGGAATAAAACGTCTCAGCACCTCGGAGAGCGGACAGACAGACAGAGGCTGGGTACAGAACGCCTCAGCACCTCGGAGAGCAGACAGACAGACAGACAGAGGCTGGATGCAGAACGCCTCAGCGTCTCGGAGAGCAGACAGACAGACAGAGGCTGGGTACAGAACGCCTCAGCACCTCGGAGAGCAGACAGACAGACAGACAGACAGAGGCTGGATGCAGAACGCCTCAGCGTCTCGGAGAGCGGACAGACAGACAGAGGCTGGGCACAGAACGCCTCAGCACCTTGGAGAGCGGACAGACAGACAGACAGAGGCTGGGTACAGAACGCCTCAGCACCTCAGAGAGCGGACAGACAGACAGAAGCTGGGTACAGAACGCCTCAGCACCTCAGAGAGCGGATAGACAGACAGACAGAGGCTGGGCACAGAACGCCTCAGCGCCTCAGAGAGCGGACAGACAGACAGAGGCTGGGCACAGAACACCTCAGCGTGTCGGAGAGCGGACAGACAGACAGAGGTTGGGTACAGAATGCCTCAGCATCTCGGAGAGCGGACAGACAGACAGAGGTTGGGTACAGAACGCCTCAGCATCTCGGAGAGCGGACAGACAGACAGAGGTTGGGTACAGAACGCCTCAGCATCTCGGAGAGCGGACAGACAGACAGAGGTTGGGTACAGAACGCCTCAGCATCTCGGAGAGCGGACAGACAGACAGAGGTTGGGTACAGAACGCCTCAGCATCTCGGAGAGCGGACAGACAGACAGAGGTTGGGTACAGAACGCCTCAGCATCTCGGAGAGCGGACAGACAGACAGAGGTTGGGTACAGAACGCCTCAGCACCTTGGAGAGCGGACAGACAGACAGACAGAGGCTGGGCACAGAACACCTCAGCACCTTGGAGAGCGGACAGACAGAAAGAGGCTGGGTACAGAACGCCTCAGCACCTCCAATAGCGGAGGGACGGACAGAGGCTGGGTACAGAACGCCTCAGCGTCTCGGAGAACGGACAGACAGACAGAGGCTGGGTACATAACGCCTCAGCGTCTCGGAGAGCGGACAGACAGACAGAGGCTGGGTACATAACGCCTCAGCACCTCGGAGAGTGGACAGACAGACAGACAGAGGCTGGGTACAGAACGCCTCAGCGTCTCGGAGAGCGGACAGACAGAGGCTGGGTACAGAATGCCTTAGCACCTCGGAGAGAGGACAGACAGACAGAGGCTGGGTACAGAACGCCTCAGCACCTTGGAGAGCGGACAGACAGACAGACAGAGGCTGGGCACAGGCCGCCTCAGCGTCTCCGAGAGCGGATAGACAGACAGAGGTTGGGTACAGAACGCCTCAGCACCTCGGAGAGCGGACGGACGGACAGAGGCTGGGTACAGAACGCCTCAGCGTCTCGGAGAGCGGACAGACAGACAGAGGCTGGGTACATAACGCCTCAGCACCTCGGAGAGTGGACAGACAGACAGACAGAGGTTGGGTACAGAACGCCTCAGCGTCTCGGAGAGCGGACAGACAGACAGAGGCTGGGTACAGAACACCTCAGCACCTCGGAGAGAGGACAGACAGACGGAAGCTGGGTACAGAACGCCTCAGCGTCTCGGAGAGCGGACGGACGGACAGAGGCTGGGTACATAACGCCTCAGCACCTCGGAGAGTGGACAGACAGACAGAGGCTGGGTACAGAACGCCTCAGCGTCTCGGAGAGCGGACAGACAGACAGAGGCTGGGCACAGAACACCTCAGCACCTTGGAGAGCGGACAGACAGACAGAGGCTGGGTACAGAACGCCTCAGCACCTCGGAGAGCGGACGGACGGACAGAGGCTGGGTACAGAACGCCTCAGCGTCTCGGAGAGCGGACAGACAGACAGAGGCTGGGTACATAACGCCTCAGCGTCTCGGAGAGCGGACAGACAGACAGAGGCTGGGTACATAACGCCTCAGCACCTCGGAGAGTGGACAGACAGACAGACAGAGGCTGGGTACAGAACGCCTCAGCGTCTCGGAGAGCGGACAGACAGACAGAGGCTGGGTACAGAATGCCTTAGCACCTCGGAGAGAGGACAGACAGACAGAGGCTGGGTACAGAACGCCTCAGCACCTTGGAGAGCGGACAGACAGACAGACAGAGGCTGGGCACAGGCCGCCTCAGCGTCTCCGAGAGCGGATAGACAGACAGAGGTTGGGTACAGAACGCCTCAGCACCTTGGAGAGCGGACAGACAGACAGACAGAGGCTAGGCACAGAACGCCTCAGCACCTTGGAGAGCGGACAGACAGACAGAGGCTGGGTACAGAACACCTCAGCACCTTGGAGAGCGGACAGACAGACAGAGGCTGGGTACAGAACGCCTCAGCACCTCGGAGAGTGGACGGACGGACAGAGGCTGGGTACAGAACGCCTCAGCGTCTCGGAGAGCGGACAGACAGACAGAGGCTGGGTACATAACGCCTCAGCACCTCGGAGAGTGGACAGACAGACAGACAGAGGTTGGGTACAGAATGCCTCAGCGTCTCGGAGAGCGGACAGACAGACAGAGGCTGGGTACAGAATGCCTTAGCACCTCGGAGAGAGGACAGACAGACAGAGGCTGGGTACAGAACGCCTCAGCACCTTGGAGAGCGGACATACAGACAGAGGCTGGGCACAGGCCGCCTCAGCGTCTCCGAGAGCGGATAGACAGACAGAGGTTGGGTACAGAACGCCTCAGCACCTTGGAGAGCGGACAGACAGACAGACAGAGGCTAGGCACAGAACGCCTCAGCACCTTGGAGAGCGGACAGACAGACAGAGGCTGGGTACAGAACACCTCAGCACCTTGGAGAGCGGACAGACAGACAGAGGCTGGGTACAGAACGCCTCAGCACCTCGGAGAGCGGACGGACGGACAGAGGCTGGGTACAGAACGCCTCAGCGTCTCGGAGAGCGGACAGACAGACAGAGGCTGGGTACATAACGCCTCAGCGTCTCGGAGAGCGGACAGACAGACAGAGGCTGGGTACATAACGCCTCAGCACCTCGGAGAGTGGACAGACAGACAGACAGAGGCTGGGTACAGAACGCCTCAGCGTCTCGGAGAGCGGACAGACAGACAGAGGCTGGGTACAGAATGCCTTAGCACCTCGGAGAGAGGACAGACAGACAGAGGCTGGGTACAGAACGCCTCAGCACCTTGGAGAGCGGACAGACAGACAGACAGAGGCTGGGCACAGGCCGCCTCAGCGTCTCCGAGAGCGGATAGACAGACAGAGGTTGGGTACAGAACGCCTCAGCACCTTGGAGAGCGGACAGACAGACAGACAGAGGCTAGGCACAGAACACCTCAGCACCTTGGAGAGCGGACAGACAGACAGACAGAGGCTAGGCACAGAACACCTCAGCACCTTGGAGAGCGGACAGACAGACAGAGGCTGGGTACAGAACGCCTCAGCGTCTCGGAGAGCGGACAGACAGACAGAGGCTGGGTACAGAATGCCTCAGCGTCTCTGAGAGCGGACAGACAGACAGAGGCTGGGTACAGAACGCCTCAGCACCTCGGAGAGAGGACAGACAGACAGACAGAGGCTGGGTACAGAACGCCTCAGCGTCTCCGAGAGCGGACAGACAGACAGAGGCTGGGTACAGAACGCCTCAGAACCTCGGAGAGAGGACAGACAGACAGACAGAGGCTGGGTACAGAATGTAGGGGTAACTGTGAGGTCTCATCAGGGGGTAAAAGGCGGCAGAAGGTGTTATACGGACGGCGTTATTTCTGTTATAGGAGGACTTTGTCTCCATTCTCCTCGTCGGTATAAAGACGTCTCTGTGATCAGCGTGCGAGCGCCATCTTCACACTCGCCGTGTTACCCGGACTAGAACGTTAGCAACCTCTAGGACGTAATTATTTTACACGTTCCGCTCCACTTATCTATAGAGTCCGAGGTGATCCAGGAGCGCAGCACCGAGTGTAAGTACACTGACGGCTCATTACAGACATCGCAACCAGCAAGTGAGAGGTAAAAAAGTTTAAAAATAAATAATCATAAAATGAAAAAGTATAAAAAAAAGTAAAAAGGAGTGGGCGTGGCCGGCCGCGGGACAAGATGGTCGCATAGTTGTGTTGCTCTCCCATCCTGTCCTACATTAGCTACGGTTTTGCACCTTAATCAGCTCTTCATTTTTCTCCTCGACTTGGGGAAAGTCCGCAGCATGCCTGGCGGAGCTCGGAGGTCCACAAAGAAAACGCCGATACCGGACATTTTCCACAGAAAACAGCCAACTGTTTCTAGCCCCGCTTCTTCTCCGCCTGCTCCATTGGGCCTACAAGTAGACATGGCGGCGGAATCGGCATGCTCCAAACAAGACATAGCTGATATCAAGAACCTGGTTCTCACAGTAAAGCAAGACCTCATGGATCAGATACGATCCGAGATGAAAGAATTGAAACGGGACATTTTAGACATCGGCCTACGCACCGACACCGTCGAGAGAGACCACGCCACGTTACACAAGACGCAGCAAGACATGCTGTCTGACATTGCGGCCTTACAACATGAATTGCACTCTCTACATGACGCACAGGAAGATCTTGAGAATAGATCTCGCCGGGATAACATCCGAATTCGCGGTGTACCTGAATCTTTTCTGGACATTCCCGACGTACTGTCCCAGGTATTTCGCCAGCTGCTACCAGACACTCCTCCGGAACAGATTTTGGTGGAGAGGGCACACAGGGCTTTACGGCCGAGACCTACCAACCGGGACAGACCGAGGGACATTATTGCAAAGCTCCGGGACTTTACTGTCAAGATGTCCCTGATGAAAGCGGCACGTTCCATCACTCCCAAACTGGACAACTCGGCTATACATCTATTTACAGACCTCTCGCCCAGGACCCTGCAGCGTCGCAGAGAGTTTAAGCCTCTCACTGATCATCTTAGGGCTCATGGAATTGCATATCGCTGGCGGTTTCCTTTTGCCCTGCAAGCCTCCAGGGATGATAGAAGCATCACCATCAAATCACTATCAGCTGCCGAAACCCTGCTGCAGGAACTTGACTTACCACCTTGCCCAGCTGGTCGCCAGAGACCCCAACGTTCGGCTTCTGCTGTGGATCCTGCGTCGTGGTCGGATGCCCCTACAAGACGGCGCTCCCGCTCGTCGTTCGCCATCACTGAGGAGACGGACTGATTTTTCTCTACACCTTGATACTCACCTGTTGTTTCCCGAGTTCATCTTTCCCTGAAGTCCCGTTTCTACGCATCCTCCGGCATTCCTGTACGCAGCAGGGACGAAGCCGATTCCTTTGGCTCGCGGCTCTCACGCATCGGGACAGCTAAGTCTTTCATGACATTCGTTATTGCTATTTTGCTTATGTTCCGAGTGTCCGTTTGTACCCTTTTTTTTTTTGTTTGTTTTATTATGACACATGTACGCCACTATTTGGGTCTTGTATAAGTGCATTTTGGGCGTGTTTTATGCTTTCGCCAAGCATGCTTACCTTATCTACGAGGAGCTCTCGTTGACAGACAGGGCTGGTTGGGTTGGCCGTTGATTTCCGTGGTCGGTGAGATCCCCCTGTTGACCGGTATGGTCATTCTATCACTTGACCGTCGCTTGGTTTTGCCTCTGCGCAGGACCTATAGACGTTCGGTGTCAAGTGGTAGCCTTCATATACATTTGTATGTGTTTTGTTTTGCTCTTATGTTCTGTTCTTCTTCTTTTCCTTTCTCTTTTCTCTTTTCCTTTTTTCTCTTCCTCCTTTCCCCTCCCGTGTCCCTTTTCTCCTTGGAGATACCGGGTGCCGTTACTGCTACTATTGGGATTCCTGCTGATGGAGCACTCCGACTAGCGTTTCATACACCGCTGTGATGCCGTTACATGTTAAGGTCATTTCACACAATGTACGAGGTCTCAACACTCCACACAAGAGGAGACTGGCGTTTCGTTATTATCAGCAACACCATTGCGACATAATTATGCTTCAGGAAACACATTTACGCAAATCCTTCATTCCTTCCTTCTGGCACAGATCCTAATAAAACAAACAAAAAAAAAAAGGGTACAAACGGACACTCGGAACATAAGCAAAATAGCAATAACGAATGTCATGAAAGACTTAGCTGTCCCGATGCGTGAGAGCCGCGAGCCAAAGGAATCGGCTTCGTCCCTGCTGCGTACAGGAATGCCGGAGGATGCGTAGAAACGGGACTTCATTCTACGCACCCGAGACAGAAAAGGAACGGTGTTAGTATTTTTTTGAGATCTTCCCTGGGTTTTCAACTTCAGGAGACGTTGTCTGATAAGTGGGGAAGATACCTTCTGCTGTCAGGTACTCTCCAGAACCAACCCACGGTCCTTCTGAACGTCTACGCACCCTCCGTTGGTGATGAATCCTTCTACCATCGTCTGACAGATATTCTTATGCAGTATCGTACTCATCGTCTCATCGTCGGCGGGGATTTCAACGCGATCTGGGACTTTTTCCTGGACAAGAAGGGATCTCAATCTACGTCGACCGCATCGCCCAATACGCGACATCTCAAAGATTTTGCCCGAACCACGGCGCTAGTGGATGTCTGGAGGCTACTGCACCCCAAAACACTTGATTATTCTTTTTTCTCTCATCCTCATGGCTCCTACTCCCGTATCGACTTCCTCCTTTTCAGCCAGAACCTCATCACAGCAGACATGTCTTCCGCGATTCATCCCATTACGTGGTCCGATCATGGGGCGGTGGAATGCTCCTTTCGGCTCCCGGACTCTACGTCTGCTGCCCGGAGTTGGAGACTGGATGAATTTCTGTTTTCGGATCCATCTGGGCGGGGTGACATCCAGAGGGACCTGCAGGAGTACTTCCACTTCAATGAAACGCCTGGGGTTGACCCCCTATTAGTCTGGTCGGCTCACAAAGCCTTTATAAAGGGATCCTTCCTCAAACTGACTGCTCGCCGCAAGCGTCAGCGCCTCTTGGAGGAGAAGTTCCTCTCTGATAAGCTTTCTCTCCTGGAAGCTCAGCACAAGCGTTCCCTGGATGACGGGACGCTACGAGACATCATACAGACGAGAGGAGAATTGAATTTATTACGTAGCAGAGCGGTTCTCCATTCGCTCAACCTTACGAAACAGCGATTTTTCGATAAGGCTAACAAGCCAAGCGCTATGCTGGCTCGACGTCTCCGCTCTCAGAGGAAATCGCAAAATATTACCAAGATTGTTGACAGCCACCAGGTATCCTGGATAAACCCTGCTGATATAGCGGAGAGGTTCGCGGATTTCTACAAGTCGCTGTATGATGGGGCTAAGGCACCCCTTAACCATTCGGGAAATGACCACATTACCAACTTCTTGAGCTCGATACCTCTGCCCCATTTGGCTCCATCTCAAGTAGACTCTTTAAGTGCTCCCATCACTGATGACGAACTTAAACGGGCTATCTCTTCCATCAAACCGTCCAAGGCTCCGGGGCCGGATGGCTTACCTGGCACTTACTACAAAAAATTCTCATCGGTTCTGCACCCCAGACTTTTGACTCTCTATAACAAGTTTCTGGATGGCTCATCTATCCCCAAAGAGATGCTTGCGGCGAGGATCATAGTCATACACAAGGAGGGAAAGGATCCTGCGAACTGTGGGAGTTATCGTCCCATCTACCTCATAAATGCTGACACGAAATTGTACGCCAAAATTTTAGCGTCTCGTTTAAGCTCAATCATCTCGACTATCATCCACCCGGATCAAGTCGGGTTCATTCCCCGCAGGGAAGCCCCAGACAACATCAGGAGAACTCTTGACCTCATTGAAGTGGCTACTACATCCTCTCAGCCGGCGATGCTTTTGGCGTTAGACGCCGAGAAGGCGTTCGACCGTGTTGATTGGACTTACATGTGGGAGGTGATGCGGTCTTTCGGCTTTGGGGGCAGATTTCTTAGAGGCGTCCAGGCGCTATATGACTCACCCTCGGCGACCATTGCACTTATGGGCCACGAATCGCCTCCTTTCAGTGTACTCAACGGCACCAGACAAGGTTGTCCGCTGTCGCCTCTCTTATTTGCCATCTGTCTCGAGCCGCTGGCGATAGCGGTCAGAGCGGATCCAGATGTCTCGGGTGTGGTCGTGAATGGCCACCACTTCAAGCTCAGTCTGTTCGCGGATGATGTTTTGTTGACCATAACGAACCCTCTCATATCCATTCCCAAGCTATACTCCATCCTTCACACGTTTTCCGGCATATCGGGATATAAAGTCAACAACTCTAAGTGTGAGGCTTTGAACATCAATCTGAGGAGTGAAGTGCAACAATCTATAGCATCCAATTTTAACTTTACGTGGAAATCCTCATATCTCACATACCTGGGAGTACACATTACCAACTCTCTAGCGACACTGTATCAGGTGAACTACTTGCCGCTGTTGTCTACATTGCGCAAGGAAATCATGCAGTGGTCTAAATTCTCCATTTCCTGGATGGGGAGACTCTATGCGATCAAAATGAACATTCTCCCTAAACTTCTTTATTTGTTTCGAGCACTGCCCATTCCCATCCGCAAACCTGACCTGGACTCCTTTCAATCTTTTGTTTTTCGTTTTGTGTGGAACTTTAAACGGGCCAGAATTAACCAACACACAATGTTTATGCACAGATCCAAGGGAGGACTGAGTGCTCCGCATCTCTATTTGTATTATCTGGCTGCTCGCCTGTCGCAGTTGGAGGCCTGGTCCCTTCCGGACGGAACTCTGCCTTGGGTGGATATCGAGGGAGGCTTCACCGACTCAGGCCAGCTGCGTCACCTCCTGTGGATGGATACCTCGACATGGTCTTCAACCCGTCTTCTAACGTCGACGCGGGCCTCACTGGTCCTATGGCGTTCCTGTCGTCTTCGATACTCCCTCGCGGGCGATCCTTCTTCTCTGACCCCCTTATTTTCTAATCCAGCGTTCCCAGCGGGTCTGGATGCTCGTGCTTTTCAGTGGTGGTCAGATAGGGGTCTGGTGAGGGCAGGCCTTTTGGTGCGCCAGCGGATTGTGTCGTTTCAGCTGCTACGTGAGAGTCTGGACATACCTCCCTCGGAAATTTTTCACTACCTCCAAATTCGACACTTTCTGCTAGCCATGCTTGTGAACCGTACTCTAGCCGATTTGACATTGTTCGAGAAACGCTTCGTGTCACATCAACGTCTGAATTGTGCTATCTCTACGTACTATGGCCACCTGTTAACAATTCGTTATTCTGGACCACCGTCTTATAGACAGCGATGGCATTCTGATCTCAACCAACTTTTTCCAGTTGCCAGATGGGGAAAAGCGGCGTCCAACATCCATAAACTCACGGTCTGCACTGTGGTGAAGGAACGGCTATACAAAGTCGTGGCACATTGGTACCTTTCTCCCCTACGTCTCTCTCATATATTCCCGACCTCCATTGCGAATTGTTTCCGTGGATGTGGTGCCTCAGGATCTTATCTCCATGTATGGTGGACCTGCCCCCTCATCCAGCAGTTATGGCAAGACACGTTTCACAATCTTTCTCGAGCACTAGATGTACCCCTTCTAGGTTCTCCGGAGGTGGCCTTATTAGTTATGGACATGGAGGAGCCGAAATTGACGTCGGCCAACCACAAACTTATACACAGAATATGTGCTTCGACCAAGCTTGCTATTGCGAGAAGGTGGAAGGGCTCACCCCCCACTTCCAACGACATTCGATCGGCCATCTGGAATCTCATCATTATGGAACACATCACGGCAAAACTGCGTGACGAGTTGCACAAATTCTCGGCCATTTGGGATCCGTGGCTTCTCAAATTCCTTCCTGCTGTAGCTGGCTCCCCTTTGTTGTTCCTGTGATTACCGATTGTCCTTTGTTGCGGTGGTGTCTCCATTCCCCCTCATCCTCATCTACCCTTTACTCCTCTCCTGCTCTCTCTTTTTCTCTTTCCTTACTCTTTTCTCTTTCTTCCCACAACAAAAATGGAAAACTTCATTTGTGTCACTTGGCATGTCATTTTTAATTTGTAGCTACTTTGTATGAGGAATGTTACAAGTCACGTTAACAGACGTTTGTACGCTTTTCCATTGTTTCACGCTGTATTCTAAGCAGTTACATGACCTCTATGGAAGTGTTGTACTCTTGTATTCTTTCCACTTTACTGCGTGACTTACTGTCAATTTGTACTTTGGCTTTTTTATCCAGTGACAATAAAAACGTTTACAAAAAAAAAAAAAAAAAAGTAAAAAGAACTCATACGCCTCAGTAGAAATATAAACAAAGAAGCTTTTTAATAGTTTCAGTATTATTTTAGTATTGTGAGAAAACGCATTAGGATTTTTTATGAATGGGATTTTATTGGTTAAGAGAGCGCAGGAAACACTCGGCTTCTGTTTAAAGAGAGACAAAAAGCTAAATATTTGCTCAGTGTGAATGGGGGAGGGGTGCCGGGGCAAAAATTCTGCCGTATTTAATATAAACAGCAGTAAAATCCCCAGGCTTATATACAAAAATAACAAAAATTTGTTATATATACAGTATACACTATTCACTATATATGCAGTATACACTATTCGCTTTGTATTCAGCATATACTATTCGCTATATATACAGTATACACTATTTGCTATATATATATATATAAATATATATATACAGTATACACTATTCGTTATATATACAGTATACACTATTCGTTATATATACAGTATACACTATTCGCTATATATAGTATACACTATTCGCTATATATACAGTATATACTATTCGCTATATATGCAGTATACACTATTCGCTATATATACAGTATACACTATTCGCTATATATATATATATATATATATATATATATATATACAGTATACACTATTCGTTATATATACAGTATATACTATTCGTTATATATACAGTATACACTATTCGCTATTTATTCAGCATATACTGTTCACTATATATATACAGTATATACTATTCGCTGTATATACAGTATAAACTATTCACTATGTATTCAGCATATACTATTGGCTATATATACAGTATATACTATTCGCTATATATAGTATACACTATTCGTTATATATACAGTATATACTATTCGCTATATATACAGTATACACTATTCGCTATATATAGTATACACTATTCGTTATATATACAGTATATACTATTCGCTATATATACAGTATACACTATTCGCTATGTATTCAGCATATACTATTCGTTATATATACAGTATATACTATTCGTTATATATTCAGTATACACTATTCGTTATATATACAGTATATACTATTTGTTATATATACAGTATACACTATTCGTTATATATACAGTATATACTATTCGTTATATATACAGTATACACTATTCGCTATATATACAGTAAATACTATTCGTTATATATACAGTATACACTATTCGCTATATATACAGTATACACTATTCGCTATTTATTCAGCATATACTGTTCACTATATATATACAGTATATACTATTCGCTGTATATACAGTATAAACTATTCACTATGTATTCAGCATATACTATTGGCTATATATACAGTATATACTATTCGCTATATATAGTATACACTATTCGTTATATATACAGTATATACTATTCGCTATATATACAGTATACACTATTCGCTATATATAGTATACACTATTCGTTATATATACAGTATATACTATTCGCTATATATACAGTATACACTATTCGCTATGTATTCAGCATATACTATTCGTTATATATACAGTATATACTATTCGTTATATATTCAGTATACACTATTCGTTATATATACAGTATATACTATTTGTTATATATACAGTATACACTATTCGTTATATATACAGTATATACTATTCGTTATATATACAGTATACACTATTCGCTATATATACAGTAAATACTATTCGTTATATATACAGTATACACTATTCGCTATATATACAGTATACACTATTCGCTATATATACAGTATACACTATTCGCTATATATACAGTATACACTATTCGTTATATATACAGTATACACTATTCGCTATATATACAGTATACACTATTCGCTATATATATATATATATATATACAGTATGCACTATTCGCCATATATACAGTATATACTATTCGCTATATATACAGTATATACTATTCGTTATATATACAGTATATACTATTCGCTATATATACAGTATATACTATTCGCTATATATACAGTATACACTATTCGCTATATATATATACAGTATGCACTATTCGCCATATATACAGTATATACTATTCGTTATACATACAGTATATACTATTCGTTATATATACAGTATATACTATTCGCTACATATACAGTATATACTGTTCGTTATATATACAGTATATACTAGTCGTTATATATACAGTATATACTATTCGTTATATATACAGTATACACTATTCGTTATATATACAGTATATACTATTCGTTATATATACAGTATACACTATTCGTTATATATACAGTATATACTATTCGTTATATATACAGTATACACTATTCGTTATATATACAGTATATACTATTCGTTATATATACAGTATATACTATTCGTTATATATACAGTATACACTATTCGTTATATATACAGTATATACTATTCGTTATATATACAGTATACACTATTCGTTATATATACAGTATACACTATTCGTTATATATACAGTATACACTATTCGTTATATATACAGTATATACTATTCGCTATATATACAGTATACACTATTCGTTATATATACAGTATACACTATTTGCTATATATACAGCATATACTATTCGTTATATATACAGTATACACTATTTGCTATATATACAGCATATACTATTCGTTATATATACAGCATATACTATTTGCTATATATACAGTATATACTATTCGTTATATATACAGCATATACTATTCACTATATATATACAGTATACACTATTCGTTATATATACAGTATATACTATTCGTTATATATACGGTATACACTATTCGTTATATATACAGTATATACTATTCGTTATATATACAGCATATACTATTCGTTATATATACAGTATACACTATTCGTTATATATACAGTATATACTATTCGCTATATATACAGTATACACTATTCGTTATATATACAGTATATACTATTCGTTATATATACAGTATACACTATTCGTTATATATACAGTATACACTATTTGCTATATATACAGCATATACTATTCGTTATATATACAGTATACACTATTTGCTATATATACAGTATATACTATTCGTTATATATACAGTATATACTATTCGTTATATATACAGCATACACTATTCGCTATATATACAGTATATACTATTCGTTATATATACGGTATACACTATTCGTTATATATACAGTATATACTATTCGTTATATATACAGCATATACTATTCGTTATATATACAGTATACACTATTCGTTATATATACAGCATACACTATTCGTTATATATACAGCATATACTATTCACTATATATATACAGTATACACTATTCGCTATATATACAGTATATACTATTCGTTATATATACAGTATACACTATTCGTTATATATACAGTATATACTATTCGTTATATATACAGTATACACTATTCGTTATATATACAGTATATACTATTCGTTATATATACAGTATACACTATTCGTTATATATACAGCATATACTATTCGTTATATATACAGCATATACTATTCGTTATATATACAGTATATACTATTCGTTATATATACAGTATACAATATTTGCTATATATACAGTATATACTATTCGTTATATATACAGTATATACTATTCGTTATATATACAGCATATACTATTCGTTATATATATATAGTATACACTATTCGTTATATATACAGTATATACTATTCGTTATATATACAGTATACAATATTTGCTATATATACAGTATATACTATTCGTTATATATACAGTATATACTATTCGTTATATATACAGCATATACTATTCGTTATATATATATAGTATACACTATTCGTTATATATACAGTATACACTATTCGTTATATATACAGTATACACTATTCGTTATATATACGGTATACACTATTCGTTATATATACAGTATACAATATTTGCTATATATACAGCATATACTATTCGTTATATATACAGTATATACTATTCGTTATATATACAGCATATACTATTCGTTATATATATATAGTATACACTATTCGTTATATATACAGTATATACTATTCGTTATATATACAGTATATACTTTTCGTTATATATACAGCATATACTATTCGTTATATATACAGTATATACTATTCGTTATATATACAGCATATACTATTCGTTATATATACAGTATATACTATTCGTTATATATACAGCATATACTATTCGTTATATATACAGTATACACTATTTGCTATATATACAGTATATACTATTCGTTATATATACAGTATACACTATTCGTTATATATACAGCATATACTATTCGTTATATGGTTTCACACCCCGAGGAAGCCTGCTATTTTATATTTTTACTGGGTTTTTGTTACCAGCTTTAATAAATAGTTTTTTTTAAATAAGTTATTCTTGCTCCTGGACTTGTTTTTACTCGTTTATATATTTTATAACCATCTACTAGCACCATATCCTCGGTGGGGATCATACCACCTAAGCGCAAAGGAGTGAGCAATTCCAACGCTGCTCACCAATAAGTGAGTATAACCGACACCATATCCTACTTTTATTTGTACCTCTTATATGGAAAGCACTATGTCTGCCTTTTCTTCGTAAAGGCATATGTATATCTACACGTATGTAAAAATGTTTCATATTCTTCTGGGTTTCCTCAGCACTCGGTAAAGGTAACGAGAGGCTGTAGCGTAGTTACTCTCGCTGTCCCGTCATGCTGTTTTGTCCTAACCTGCTGCTGATCCCGGGGTCATTCGCCTCGCGCCTCTCACATCTTGCTCAATGGTCACTGTTTGCCCAACACAGCATTCCCTGGTCTCGAGCGGATCTAGCGGCCCCTGAGCCGTCACAGAGTGTCCCAACTGGGTCATCAGCCTAACAAAACAAAAAACACCAAATATACTGTATATATAGCGAATAGTATATACTGTATATATATATAGCCAATAGTGTATACTGTATATATATATATATATAGCGAATAGTATATACTGTATATATATATAGCCAATAGTGTATACTGTATATATATATTTAGCGAAAAGTATATACCGGGGGACGTGTATATAATATCACTATATATTTAAAAATACAACCCCACAAATATCTAATGCGGTGATCTTCCCAGAATCACAGGAAAAGCCACAATAACATTATCAAAAAAAACATTATGGACGGTGCAGATTGTGAGTGATTTTGATAAATTGCTGGATCACGCAAAAAGGTGAATGATTAATGATTTAGGAGAATGGGGGAGAGCGCGGCGGCTGCAGTTTAATGTTAGGAGAATGGGGGAGAGCACGGCGGCTGCAGTTTAATGTTAGGAGAATGGGGGAGAGCGCGGCGGCTGCAGTTTAATGTTAGAGGAATGGGGGAGAGCGCGGCGGCTGCAGTTTAATGTTAGGAGAATAGGGGAGAAGGGCGGCGGCTGCAGTTTAATGTTAGAGGAATGGGGGAGAGCGCGGCGGCTGCAGTTTAATGTTAGAGGAATGGGGGAGAGCGCGGCGGCTGCAGTTTAATGTTAGAGGAATGGGGGAGAGCGCGGCGGCTGCAGTTTAATGTTAGAGGAATGGGGAGAGTGCGGCGGCTGCAGTTTAATGTTAGAGGAATGGGGAGAGTGCGGCGGCTGCAGTTTAATGTTAGAAGAATGGGGGAGAGCGCGGCGGCTGCATTTTAATGTTAGAGGAATGGGGGAGAGCGCGGCGGCTGCAGTTTAATGTTAGAGGAATGGGGGAGAGAGCGTGGCGGCTGCAGTTTAATGTTAGAGGCAGTAGCGTACCTAGCGGGGGGGGGCGGTCCGCACCGGCACCCCTCCAGAGACGGACAGTAATGTCCGCCGCTGGAGGAGCAGGCTTGCAAGGGAGCGGTATCGGAGGTCTTTAACAGACCTCCGGCTCCCTTGAGTGATTTTAAGCCGGTGAACCGGCTTAAAATCACTCAAGGGAGCCGGAGGTCTATTAAAGACCTCCGATACCGCTGCCTCGCGAGCCGTGCGGCAAATGCTGCTGTGCGCCAGGGTTTGTTGTCAGATCCCGGCGCACAGCACTGAAGCCGCGCCCACCGCCGTCCGTGCCCTCTGACCCGGAAGAAGAGGAGCTGACTGCTTAAAGAAGAAAAGAGGAAAGGTAGGAAATTATTCAGCGAAAGAGAAAGCCCCAGGCGAGAGCATGGAGCAAGAAGGGCGCATGACTGAGGGGACGACAGGCAGCCCTCTCCCCCTCCCGTTTTCCTGTTTTTTAGTAAATTTGCTGAGTCAGCTAGGGGGGCCGGCGGTCAATGTTGATTGACGGCCCTGAGCTGACGATTGATAGGTGTGCATCACCTTACTGTGCTTAGGGGTGGGGGTCACTATATATATGGGATCCCACCCCGTTTAGGTCACTTTTTCGATTGACCAGGAAAGCTTTCCCTCCCTCCCTCCCACCCCTCTTTTTTCTGTTTCTTGGCGGTTGGTTATCAAGCTGGCATAGCGCAAGGGTTAACCACCTTAGGTGTGATTTGACCCGTGGTGCACAGGCCCTCGGCCTAAGTGCAGGACACTCCTTGGGCTTGTGCCTTGGTGAATCCTAGCCGTGACAATGGCTGCCGTGCAGGGGACGCCGGTGGTCTCTACGTTTTTACGGTTTTACGCCTGTGCCAGCCGGTTCGGTTGTTTACAATTTAGGGTTACGATTTGTAGCCTTTATATTTGGTTTACAGTTGTTAGTTTTAAGGCTTGCACGTGCCATAAGTAAGTCGGGTGGTGCGGCACGTGCATTGCTATATTATATACTATGTTATATGTGTTTACAAATAAAGTTCATTTTACTATGAATAAAGTTATTTATATCTGTGTCACGGTGTGGAAGGCGTAAAGCGGACTGCACCGTGGCCTTATTTTTCCATAGTTGACTATAATAAAGCATTATATTATTTACTTTGTGTTTGTGTATTTATTGTGGGAAGGGGGGTAAAAGAGGGCGTCGCATTGGCGCTACCTCAGTCATTACAGTGAGAGTGGATTGGTATGTGTGAAATCAGTGGATTGGTATGTGTGAAATCAGTGGATTGGTATGTGTGAAATCGGTGGATTGGTATGTGTGGATTGGTATGCGTGGAATCTGTGGATTGGTATGCGTGGAATCTGTGGATTGGTATGCGTGGAATCTGTGGATTGGTATGTGTGGAATCTGTGGATTGGTATGCGTGGAATCTGTGGATTGGTATGCGTGGAATCTGTGGATTGGTATGCGTGGAATCTGTGGATTGGTATGTGTGTGGATTAGTACATATATGTGTGGATTGGTGTATATGTGTGGATTGGTGTATGTGTGTGGATTGGTATATGTGTGTGGATTGGTATATGTGTGTGGATTGGTGTATATGTGTGCATTGGTAAGTGTGTGAGAGTGATGGGTGTTATGCTGTACCATTTCCAATGTCTTTTTCATTATATAATTATGCTCTAAAGTACATCATAACTCCCATCACTCTATACTGTTCCATACAGTGGCAGAGCTGGGAGGCAGAGGCCTTGCACCCCCACCGCAGGACTCCTGAAAGGTAAGTGAACTTCAGAGGGGGGAGAGGGTAGATAGTTAGGAGGGGTAGATAGGGAGAAGGGAGTGAGACGGGGTGAGATGGCACAGGTAGCGTGTTTATGGGACAAAGATGGCGTACACTTGGCTGTTTGGGAACAATGCTGACTCATGCTGGGCTGTTTGGGGGCAAAGATGGCACGTCCTATGTGTGTGTAATTTGGGTGCTGGTCAGGTTCTATGTGGACGCTGTTTTTTTTGAGGGTTATTAAAGAAAGCACTATTATATGTTCAGTAAATGTTATTTAAACGTGTTTATTTTACTTATAAGTTATTTATTTTTTCAGATTTCTTGTTGTTTACAGTTGACATACAGTTTACAAATTGGCGCAATAAATATTCTTGCCAACATAATTTTGTAGATGTCTTTACATTTGGGGGGGGGGGAGTTGCCACTTACAGGATCCGCCCCGGGTGCCAAATACTCTAGGTACGCCCCTGGTTAGAGGAATGGGGGAGAGCGCGGCGGCTGCAGTTTAATGTTAGAGGAATGGGGGAGAGCGCGGTGGCTGCAGTTTAATGTTAGAGGAATGGGGGAGAGCGCGGCGGCTGCAGTTTAATGTTAGGAGAATGGGGGAGAGCGCAGTGGCTGCAGTTTAATGTTAGGAGAATGGGGGAGAGCGCGGCGGCTGCAGTTTAATGTTAGGAGAATGGGGGAGAGCGCAGTGGCTGCAGTTTAATGTTAGGAGAATGGGGGAGAGCGCGGCAGCTGCAGTTTAATGTTAGGAGAATGGGGGAGAGCGCGGCGGCTGCAGTTTAATGTTAGGAGAATGGGGGAGAGCGCGGCGGCTGCAGTTTAATGTTAGAGGAATGGGGGAGAGTGCGGCGGCTGCAGTTTAATGTTAGAGGAATGGGGGAGAGCGCGGTGGCTGCAGTTTAATGTTAGAGGAATGGGGGAGAGTGCGGCGGCTGCAGTTTAATGTTAGAGGAATGGGGGAGAGCGCGGCGGCTGCAGTTTAATGTTAGAGGAATGGGGGAGAGCGCGGCGGCTGCAGTTTAATGTTGATAAATGTAGAATAATGCACTTGCAACATAAAAATTCCAGAATATAGCATTGGGGGCCCCTGTGCTGTCAGCAGAAGAGAGTGCTTGGGGGTAATTATTTCTAAGGACTTTAAAGTAAGCAGACAATGGAAAGAGGAGGATAAAATATACAGGGTGCCGGGGTATAGAGAGGGGCATTAGTTGCAGATCTGCCATATCTCTGGTCAGACCTCACCTAGAGTAGTGGGTACAGTGCTGGAGACACCATCTCCAGAAGGATATTGTCAGAGGAGACGACTAAAATGGGGAATAGACTGCGGGGTCTCAATATGTCCCGCTTATGGGGGAGAGAGAGAGAGAGGGAGGGAGAGCGGACCAGAGAGAGAGAGAAGAAAGGGGATGGGGAGAGATTTAAATACATACGGGCAATTAACAAAGGATGGGGGGAATTTATGGACAAGAAATATAATAATAAAAATATTAGAATTTTCCCAGCTGAAAGGCGATGTATAGATCGATGTATAGATCGATGTATAGATCGACACACGAGTACCTGGAGCTCTATTAAAATTAACCTACATTTTCTGATTGCACAATGCAAAGAACTAACCAACGTGTCAGCCAATAACCTGTCATCATCATCATCATCATCATCAGGGGGGAGTCATTTATTTTTTACCTGAATTTTGAACCATGAAATCTGTTTTAGAATCCCCCCCCCACCATGCAGGGGCATCCATTTCATCCTTTTTTTTGTTAAATAAATAAGGGATTTCCTGATTTCTTTTATTATCTTCCAGAAATGAAGCAATTGTTTAAATGATTAAATTAATGTTTACAGATCCAGGTCAACACTCCCCAAAAATAAAGAACATTTATAAATAGAACAGATTGCAACACGGAGCCAATAACACCGCGCGTGCCTATAAATACGGGCGTTATATCTAGCAGTCCAGGTCGTATCATCGCCAGCAGCCGGGCAGCGATCGCTCAACAAACAGGTAACGTTCCACACGCGTACCTACTCCGCGCCGTCACGGAAACGCTCGCTCCATGAATGTTCCATGAATGTTAGATGCGTTCGCTCGTTAGAATTAGAATGTTATGTTTCCGGAAATGGCGTGAAGCCGCCAGCGTTGTATTAGAAAAATACCAAAAAAACATAAAAAATGCAGTAAGCCAAAAATGTAAATGTTTGGTTCGAAATAATATTGGTGAAAATTTTCAGCATCCATTGATGACAGTTTGCCTGCCGAGCCGACGTGCAGAAAAAGCTCTTTTTTTCTGGCCAGTCCGGTGTAAACGTTGATTTACGCGTGATTTACACGGAGCGCGTGTTACAGATGTAAGAAGTTACACACGAGATAAAATTCTGTTCAGAAAAATCAGAAAGTGCTGATTATTACGGGTGAGAAAAGCCCGAATGTATCAATATATGGAATTATCGATAGATTCTGTCATTCTGTTACGATGAGAGTGAAAAGGTTCAGACAGCCGGGTGCAGAAGGAGAAGGGGGCTCTGCTCCTAGGAGCTTACAATCTATTCGGAGAGTGCGGGGGAATGAGACAGAAGGAGAGGGCCTGCTTGGCTGAGGATGATGTGATTGTAGGGAGGGAGGGTGTGAGGAAGTCATTGGCCAGAAGTCTTGAAGGTTAGGATGTATGGTTTCTTCAGGATGCTGGCTGAGGGTATTAGGGAGATAGATTGTAAGCTTCTCTGTACAGGTTATTGAACATATTTACTATAATAAGTATGACAGAGCGGGGGCAGGGAGTCCCAGAGAATAGGAGCGGTGCGGGTAACATGCCGGGGACGCGGGGGTGGGGAGAGGTCCCTCCCGACCGGCCCCTTTCCACCTGTCCCAACTGGCCCGTCCCTCCCCACCTGTCCCTCCTGACCTGCCCCTTCCTACCCGTCCCAACCGGCCTGTCCCTCCCCACCTGTCCAGGGAATGACCGGGAGAAGAACATGTCAGCCAAACAACCACAGGGCTCACGTGAAGTCAATGCCCCGGGCAAAATCCGGGCCAGGAACCAACAGCTCCAAAACCTCAGACCTGTTCGCCTTCGGGTTAATATCGGTCATTATTTCTAAGCGCCCAGACCTCAGGGGCATTTCAAAGTCATGATGGGGTAGTGAATGGGGAGAGGGCGGGGGAGGTGGTACGGGGCTAACATAGGACACGGGGGGGAACCGGGCAGTGTTAGAAAGATGAGAGGGGATGGGAGGGGCGGTTAAAATGTATGAAGGACTAAAACTACAGGAGGGCAATTAGGACAGGTGACGGTAGCCATGCTGGAGCCCTCTTCTCCCGGTGAGCGTCGGTGGGGTGATAATTTTGATGGGGTCACCGCGGCTGCTCTTCCTACCATGAAGGGGTAATTATTGGCTCCGTGGATGGGGGAAGACTCCCTGTCCCGGGTTCTGAGTTAATGAGCCACATTTACCCAATCCCTTGCAGAAATACCCCCCCCCCGGAGGGTAAATGTAACTGAGCTTCCTAACTCAGGGGCCGCGGAGCTGGATTTCAGCCCCGGTTTTAGGGAATTACTACAGCAATTCACGAATTTCATGATTTATTATGTGGGACTGAGGAACGTGGGGGGACGTGGGGGGACGTGGAGGGACGTGGGGGGGCATGGAGGGACGTGGGGGGACGTGGAGGGACATGGGGGGACAGGGGGGAATTGGAGGAACATGGGGGGACGTGGAGGGACGTGGGGGGACAGGGGGGCGTGGAGGGACGTGGGGGGACGTGGGGGGACGTGGAGGGACGTGGGGGGAATTGGAGGAACGTGGGGGGACGTGGAGGGACGTGGGGGGACGCGGAGTAACCCACATACCTCGGAGCCTAAAACCAGACATTTTTTTTTACATTTTTCTTTCCAAGAAGCTCCATTTTTTGGGTTTTGCCCCAACATCACGGTTTCGATTCCACGTCCTAGTAACCGCTCGGTGTTAGCTCGACCTGTAATACCCCTCTCTTGCGCAAGAGCCCCGTGCCTTCTGGACCTTCGTACGTCTGCTAAACGCGCCAAAACTGGGGAAGGTTTAGGATGTTGTTGAGATTATTGGTAAATAAACGTGAATGGAAGGTCGCGGGATACAGGGCATTACTGATAAGGGAGATACCGGCAGCCGGAAAACCCGCAGCGGATCCACCACGTGGCTCGTAACACGCATAATACCGGTACTTTCAATATTAATTATATTAATAGGATTAGTCTAGTGATAAATATTAATTATATCAACAACATTTAAAATGTAACAACATTAACAATATCAATACATATTCACTATATGAATAATAGTGATAAATGTTAATTATCTTTATTTCAGTATTAATGCATATTAATTATATAAATAATATCTTGAATATTAATACATATTAAGGTTTTCATTTTCAGTATTAGTACATATTAATTATTTGAGTAATGTTTTCAGTGTTTATACATATTAATTATATTAATAATATTTTGAATATTAATACATATTCATTATATTAATACAGTTTAATATTAAGGTTTTCAGTGTTTATACATATTTTTTATATTAATAAGGTTTTCACTATTAGTGCATATTAATTATATTAATGTTTTCAGTATTTATACATATTATATTAATAATAATAATAATGTTTTCAGTATTTATACATATTCATTATATTAATAATAATAATAATAATGTTTTCAGTATTTATACATATTCATTATATTAATAATAATAATAATAATGTTTTCAGTATTTATACATATTCATTATATTAATATTAATAATAATGTTTTCAGTATTTATACATTATAATTATATGAATAATGTTTGAAATATTAATACATATTAATTATATTAATGTTTTCAGTATTTATACATATTAATTATATTAATATTAATAATAATAATTTTTTCAGTATTAGTACATATTCTGTTAGTAATGTTTTCAGTATTTATACATATTAATAATAATAATAATGTTTTCAGTATTTATACATATTAATTATATGAATAATGTTTTAAATATTAATACATATGAATTCCAGTAATATTGTTCTCTCTACAAAGAGCCGTATCCATATGTAACCGACGCTTCGAGCTCTTTCCAAAGGCCTGCCGGATATCCGGTTACTGGGAATATTCCCGCTATATTCTCGCTATATTCTCGCTATATTCCCGCTATATTCTCGCTATATTCCCGCTATATTCCCGCTATATTCTCGCTATATTCCCGCTATATTCCCGCTATATTCCCGCTCACAGCACTCCGGCTTCATGTAATTTCATCTCACGTTATTTTATCAGACAGATCTACTATCTCTATACACAATAGCCCCGTCACTGTCAATGAAGGGAGTGAGAAGGAAAGTAAGGAGAGGGAGAGCAAGATGGAGAGAAGGGAGAGAAGAGATAGAAGAAAGGAGGAAAGTAGAGCAAAGAAAGAGAAAAGAAAGAGATGGAGGAAAGAGGAGAGAGTGGGAGAGCGAGAATGAAGAGATGGAGGAAAGAAAGAGGGAAAGGAGAGGGTGGAAAATCACAGGGGTGATTTATAGGGTTAGTTTAGATAAATGAGCGGCCCTTGGGGGCCATTGTGTTGATATCTGGCTGGTTCCACGGCTTTGGTCATCAACTCAATATTTACCTAACGGGAACAAGCAAACCACCGCCTGCAAACACGTTATAACCGGGGTCAGCGGGCCGTTTCCCAATATACATGCGCGGTATCCAGTGTCAGCCCGCAGCACATTAACCCTTTAGGAATATATGACGGCTGCAGCTCCGAGGGACCCCTGAATCCAACCAGATTCATATAAATAAGTAGAGAAATGTTTAATATTTGGGGTACTTGGTTCAAAAAGGGTTGAAAAACACCCTGGAAATCATTTTCAAACCTCCTTAAAATCACTGAAATCCAGCGCAGACGGGGTTAATGCTGTAAATGATTATTGTAGCTGGAAACGGCTGATTTTTAATGGAATCTCTTCATAGGCGTACAGAGACCCTTTATCACTCCCATCACTCCTTTATCACTCCCATCACTCCTTTATCACTCCTGGGTTCCAATGGCCCTTTATCACTCCCATCACTCCTGTGTCCCAATGGCCCTTTATCACTCCCATCACTCCTGTGTCCCAATGGCTCTTTATCACTCCCATCACTCCTGTGTCCCAATGGCCCTTTATCACTCCCATCACTCCTGTGTTCCAATGGCCCTTTATCACTCCCATCACTCCTGTGTCCCAATGGCCCTTTATCACTCCCATCACTCCTGTGTTCCAATGGCCCTTTATCACTCCCATCACTCCTGTGTCCCAATGGCCCTTTATCACTCCCATCAATTAGCTGCGTGAAACGCTTATAGCCGTGCTGATGAAATTTGGCAGATCTATAAAATTATTTCGCAAGAGAAGACATGAAATAGTCCTAGAAGTGTCGCTTCACACGCAACAGAAGAGAACGCGCCGGGGAGACCGATGAAAATATCACAGAATCCGGGCCACGATTATTGCATATTTGGGGAAATCCTCCCACCAGAATTAGGAGAAAAAACTCACCAAGAACCCCAAAAAGGCAGAAGATACAAATTACAAAGAAAGCGCTTTTACTGAACACGCAGGATTATTCCCCAGGAGAGGTCAGGTCCTCCTCACATAATAACAAACAACAACCAGAACCTAAAAAATAAATCCCTGAACAGGAACAGAACGCACCAAACATCCGAATCAGAGCGTAAGAGAAGCACACGAAACACACTGACCAAAAAACAAGCCGAGCAAGGGAGCGACGCCAGGAGCTGCCGGCAGTCAACGCCACGAGATCGGCCCAACGCAAAACAGGACAGACAGAGACAGACGGAGAACTAGAGAGCCAAGACGAGGAAACGTTACAACATAACCCGACAAGCAGGTATTTACCTCCCCGCCGCCTCTCATTACAGAAGAGGCCACCGCACGGCCAACGTCAAGCCTGCAAAGACTAGGAAGCCGAGATGTCCCCCCAACATAGCAACAGCGCCATCTGTGAAGAGTGAAGACCCTCAACCAGACATCAAGAGCGTTTTCTACAAACTAATCAACAAATGGAAAGCAAAAGACATCTGAAACACACAAATATTAAACACGATCAAGATCACTGCAGCAAGATTCCACATTATCTCCGGAACAAAACAATTTATATTTTCAAATAATTATTTCGGGTTCGACAATAGCTTTCACGTTGAAATCACAGGTACTTAGTTCTCCCCATCGTACGCAAATCTATGGGGACAGATAAATAGTCCAATAAGCTGCTTGGCTGCTTTAGATACATCGACGACATTCCGCTGATTTGGAAAGGAACTGAGCAAACTTTGAAAGAATTCTTGTTACAAAGTAACTCCAACACATAGGAGCTGACTTTCTAAAGAAGGCAGGATGAAGAAAAGCAGGACCCCTTTAAACCAGGAAACGTTACCGGTTATTTATTACTGGGAAGCTGCCATTTTTCCCCATCGCTTCCCATCGCTTCCCAAAGGGCAGCTTAAAAGGTTGAGGCGCAACTGCACAGAAATAGAAGATTACGACACAGAGGTATTAAAAGAAATGAAACACTGAGAAACCCTTAAAATAAATTAAACCAGACAGCCACAACGCCCATATTTACTAAAATAGAAACAAAGAACGGACTCTCAATTATCATTCCAGAACAACCAGAACGGGGCTTTAGAGGAGCCACAAATCAAAAGAATGAACTCCCAACACTCCTGCCCATAAGGAGAACTACAAAGACTGCTTTGATTTAGGTGATGGAGTCTTTAAACATGGAGCCTACTGTGTGCAAAGTCCTAAAAAGTAACATTTCAGTCTAAAAAAAAAAAAAAGGGACATTAGGTACGGCTGAAAATTCGGGGGCATTTTTGATTCGGGAATGAAATTCGTTGCTCGGTGCCCACATTCATTCTCATTCACTCTCTCGCTTCTCACATTCACTCTCATTCACTCTCTCGCTTCTCACATTCACTCTCATTCACTCTCTCGCTTCTCACATTCACTCTCATTCACTCTCTCATTCTCGTTCACTCTCTTGCACTTTCACTCTCTCGCACTTCTCACATTCACTCTCATTCACTCTCTCGCTTCTCACATTCACTCTCTTGCACTTTCACTCTCTCGCACTCTCACACTTCTCACATCATTCTCGTTCACTCTCTCTCGTACTCTCACACACTGTCTTTCTTGTTCACTCTCTCACACTTTAACTCTCGCACTCTCACATCATTCTTGTTCACTCTCTCTCATACTCTCACACACTGCCATTCTCGTTCACTCTCTCTCGCACGCTCTAAACGTTTCCCTGCCTTCTCTGCCGACCGCACCATGCAATTAACGGAACTCCAAGTATTTTTATTTGTTGTTAAAATTATTAATTTGCATAAATCAGACTTTCCCCGACCACAATGGGCAACTTAAAAATAAACTGTACAATTTCTCTTGCATCACCCGTCTGTCATCCTATAGACACGCCCCCTCATTTGCCTTAAATAAGACATATGATCAGCCGCCGCCTGTTAATTAGAAGTAATAGCAGCACTCGCTGAGTGTCACTCGCTGAGCTTCTGGCTTGACTCGCCATCCTCCGGAGAGACGGGATTTCTGTCCGTAAAGTAAGTGATTAACGGTTAAGATCTTACTTTCCATCATTATTCTCCCGAAGGCACTTAAAGTCCCATCATCCACGCTTTGCAGGACAGAGCCGCGTAACCGGCCTCGTGAGCCGACGACCTGCGCACCGCTCAGCACCGGAATTTCTCCTGTATCCGACGCGAGGATCAAAATGTATGTAAAAAAGAAAAAAAATGTTAAAAAAACCCATTAAATATATGAATATCAAGATATTTACAGAAAAGCGTAGCAGATAACGAGTGTTTTGCCGTTTTTGTCGTGTTTTAGGCTCAGAGCAGTTTAGTAAAATCGCAGCCGTTACGTGGGAGGTGGAGGGGCCGATACAGGACGCCCGGTGGGGGGCATTGGTCGGGGGGCTGGCCGGACCACCCGGTCTAATTTGTATGGTCAGTCTGGTTATACTGCCCCCCACGAATAGTCCATTATTATAGGTTATTCATATTCCGTGGCGGGGGGCATTCTCTGACTGCTTCCTCCCTTGCAGAGCCATGGCACTCGTCCTCCTCCTGACTTCCTTCATCTCCATCCTCCTCACCCTCCTCTTCCTCGTCTCCTTCTGGAAGCAGCAAAAGAGATACCGCAATCTGCCCCCGGGGCCGCCCCCAATGCCCCTGCTGGGGAACCCCTTTTATTTGACAAAGAACGCCGCCTCCAGATACTACCCCGAGGTAAGTAGCTTTCTGCCCCGGGAACTGCTGGAAGGAGTCAGGATGATACCGATAACCCCCCAGACACATAGTATTCTGCCGATCATCCGCCTTCCCGTAGAGGAGGTCCAGGACTGTCACAAAGGGGTTTATTCACTAAACTGGGAATTTGCATTTACTCTCCCTGATTTAACGTCCCCGCCGCGGAAGTCTCTGACACTCCGAGTAGAGCGCCGCTTCTCCAGCTCTCCAGCTCACTGCGCTCTTCCTCTTGGTTGTTTAGGCACCAAGGGGTTAAATCTGAACTATAATGCCCATGAGCCTTTCTCACCCACCATGTCTGTGCAGCTCAGTAAGAAATACGGCCCCGCGTTCACCCTCTGGAAGATGAGGAGCCCGACCGTTGTCCTCTGCGGGTACGAGGTGGTGAAGGACGCCCTCGTGAATCACGGCGAGGAGTTCAGCGGCCGCCCCAAATACCCTACGCAGGACGTGTACAGCGGGGGATACAGTAAGAGCTCTGCTTGTAGAGTGCCGAGTAACACCTTGCGAAAGCTTGTGGCCTCATGTGCCTTACTTTACTGGGTGGTAGATCAGTGGAACAGCCTCCCAGCAGAGGGTAATACAGTGAGGGGATTAAACATGCATGGGATAGACATACGGCTCCTGTAAGACGAGACCAATGGCTGATTAAGGTTTGAGTCGTTACAGCAGGAGAAACGGGCGGCTAGACGGGGGCCGGACGGGGCCGATCTGCCGGCAGATTCCATGTCTCCGTGGAACATGCGCCAGATGTTTATTTAAGGTCAGGATCTTATATAAAGCAGATCTGAGTTATTTCCTTTTCCCCATAAGGGTTAGTTTTGGTAAATAAGCGGCCCTTGGGGGCTGTTATGGGGACACCTGGCTGGTTTCACGATTTTGGTCATCAATATTTACCTAACGCAAGCCGGTGTCTGCGGAGGCGTTATCACCGGGGTCACCGGGGTCCGACGAAATCAGCCAGGCTTACGTTATAAGGGGGCGCGAGTCAGCGAGTCAGTCTTCGGTCCCGTCTTATATTCAGGATTTCCGCCCCATGCAGATCGCGCGGCAGACCTTCTCTGCCTGTGCGGCCGACCCTAATTTATAAAACCATTAACAAATCCCAGAAATCCGAAGATATAAAGATATGATGTCATCACAGAGCTCCGGCTCGGCCTCTCGCCCCATCGCTCCGGCTCGGCCTCTCGCCCCATCGCTCCGGCTCGGCCTCTCGCCCCATCGCTCCGGGTCCTCCAGCCCTCTGTTTTTTTTCTAGGTTTCTTAAGCGCCAGTCTGACGTGGCGGCCGTTCCGACGCTTCATTTTATCTTCTCTGCGTAACGCTGGCGTCGGGAGGAAGATCATGGAAGATCGAGTTCTGGAAGAGGCTGATTCTCTCATACAAGCTACAGCCAAGAAAGCCGGTAAGATGGCTGACCATGCGCAGCCGCGGGAATTTAGCACATTTTCTCCGTCCCGCTTATCCAGTTTGCAAAATGTGGCTCAAAAACTCGTAAAAAGAGCCCCTTACACATTGGCTGTGATTCGGGGGCCGCTGTCACTAACCCCCTCCCTCTGCAGGGCAGCCCTTTGACCCCATGCATGTCCTGACCCTCGCTGTCACCAACATCATGAGCTCAATCGTGTTCGGGGAGAAGTGTGAATATCAGGATAAGAAGCTGCATCACCTGATACAGACCACAAGGAGACATTCCAGCAACATACGCTCTATGTTTCACGAGGTACAGTACCATCACACCGCTGGCAGCACAGCACCATCACACCGCTGGCAGCACAGCACCATCACACCGCAGTACCATCACACCGCAGACACCACAGTACCATCACACCGCAGACACCACAGTACCATCACACCACTGGCAGCACAGCACCATCACACCGCTGGCAGCACAGCACCATCACACCGCAGTACCATCACACCGCAGACACCACAGTACCATCACACCGCAGACACCACAGTACCATCACACCGCTGGCAGCACAGCACAATCACACCGCAGTACCATCACACCACTGACACCGCAGTACCATCACACCGCTGGCAGCACAGCACTATCACACCGCAGTACCATCACACCACAGACACCACAGTACCATCACACCGCTGGCAGCACAGCACCATCACACCGCAGTACCATCACACCACAGACAGCACAGCACCATCACACCGCTGACAGCACAGCACCATCACACCGCAGTACCATCACACCACAGACACCACAGTACCATCACACCGCTGGCAGCACAGCACCATCACACCGCAGTACCATCACACCACAGACACCACAGTACCATCACACCGCTGGCAGCACAGCACTATCACACCACAGTACCATCACACCACAGACACCACAGTACCATCACTCCACAGACACCACAGTACCATCACACCGCTGGCAGCACAGCACCATCACACCGCAGTACCATCACACCACAGACAGCACAGCACCATCACACCGCTGACAGCGCAGCACCATCACACCACTGACACCGCAGTACCATCACACCACAGTACCATCACACCGCTGACTGTGCAGCACCATCACACCGCTGACAGCACAGTACCACTGCACGCAGTATCACCCCAACGCTGGCAGCACCCAAGATATTATCACATTAGCAACTATACTTACTCATGTTATACAGTTTGTACACGGGGTAAAATTTTATCTGATCTCCCCCCTCAGATCTGCAACTTGTTTCCCGTTCTCCTGAAGCTGCCGACCATCAAAGATAAGTTGTGTAAAGAAGTGGGCGAGCTGGGGACCCTCGTCCAGGATCAGGTGCACTTCCACGAGCATGCTCTGGACCACAGCAACCCCCGGGACTTTACCGACTATTTCCTGTTGAAGATGAAAGAGGTATTTATTTACCCCTTATGGAATCGCCTTCATCTCCTGAAAAGAAAACACACAGTTGCCCCCGGTAACACATTCACAACTTTTACTAATTCCTAAAACAACAAAAAGTTACACAAATCCCCAAAATTCATCCCATTAATAAATCCAGATTATTCCTTTTTGGGGGGGGGGTGTTCCTGAGCTTCACGGAGCTGGGATTCTAATTCTTCCGTTTCCTCTTGGTGAATGAGTTGACCGGCGTCGTTTGTCTTCTCCAGGAGCCGGGAGCCGGCAGCATCTTCAACAAACTCAGCCTACAGATGTTAACGAACAGCCTGCTGGTTGGGGCCATGGACACCACCCCGACTACACTGAAGTTCTTTCTCGTTCTGATGGCCCACTTGCCCCACATCCAGGGTAAGAGCCGGAGCCGCTCAAAGCTGTAGATTTAGGAAGTTGTCCAGGTCAGAAGCTTTAAGTGTTATCTGAGCGTCCCGATTGGTGCTTTTCTCCTTGAAGTATCCTGCTTGAGTACAGGTGGCTCCATAGAGAATATCTTTACTTTCTGACCAGTCACAGTTTCCATAACAACCGTTATTAGAACCAATTGAATCACTGGAATATTTGAGGAGTCTTGTGGGCCGGGAACGTTTTTTCGGGCTCCGTGCTGGGGCACGTCAGGACTTCCCACATAAACCCCAGACTCCTTCTACAAACCAGTTTGCGGTCTGTTCCTTCTAGAAAAGGTCCAGAGAGAGATTGATGAGGTCGTCGGGCCCCAGCGCCTTCCCGGGGTCACAGACAGAGCCCAGCTGCCGTACACCAACGCCGTGATCCACGAGTGTCAGCGGGTGCTGGATCTGGCGCCAATCAGCCATTACCACGTGCTTACCACGGACACTCAGTTCAGAGGGTTCACCCTCCCCAAGGTAAATGCCCACCCCGGGGCAGAACGTCCGCAGCGCACCCATAAGCAGAGAGGCTGGTGAACGTTAGAGGTTTGGTGCAAACATAATCTGAATATCCATAATTATTATTATTTAAACATTCCGAGTTCTCTTCTGCCAGATATTTGTCATAAAGGATTTCCTCCTAGCTGCCGACCGGAGGCTCGAGGCACTTTGGGCACTCGGCAGAACAGCCTCATGTTCTTAAGTTATGAAACCCGTCACAAAGATTTATGTAATGCTGAAATGGTTAACCGTGGCCTTTTACTGCTCGGGAACATGAAGAGCGCATCTAGCTGTAAGAACGGGGAAACCAAAAAGCCTCCGCAGAGGTCTCCCGATAACCAACATGGCTGCTCCCAGTAATTCCACACAAAGCCCCAAGCCCTGCCCCAAGCGTATCACTAACCCTGATGTTTCACCCACCAGGGCACCAGAGTCATCCCGTTCCTCTCCTCGGTGCTGACTGATCCCACCCAATGGGAGACCCCTGAGGAGTTCAACCCAGGGCATTTCCTGGACGATGAGGGGCTCTTCCTGACAAAATCGGCTTTCATGGTATTCTCTGCAGGTGAGTCATAAATCGGTGCCCACCTATAAGAAGCACGGATACACTTGGCAACCAGTGCTACTGGCCACAGCCCCTAGTGGGGGTCCCGCCAATGGCCAATGACGCCATTATAGGTTCATGCAGACTCACAACAGCCCCCATTAGTCTGGACTGTGTATTGGGGTTTCAGCGTGGGGGTTCTAGCTTGTTACCCTGTCCTGTGGCATCTGGACAACCTGCTGGGTACAGAGAGCGGAAACTCACCCTTTGTCTCACTCGCCCGCTCTCCCCTCTCTCTGCAGGGAAGCGCGCATGTCTCGGGGAGCCCTTGGCTCGGCTGGAGCTCTTCCTCTTCTTCTCCGCTCTGCTCCAGAGATTCACCTTCCGCCTGCCCCCGGGTTCTGAGCCGTACGACCTGAAATCTCTGAAAAGCCGAAAAGCAGCGCTCATTGGGACCGCCGAGCTGTGTGCCGTCCCTCGCTCGGTGGTCTCCAACTGACCATGTCCTCATCAGAGACCACCGCCACTGCCCATAACGCTGTACTGCTGCGAGGATATCTCAAAGCGGAGGGCCTTACGTGGCTTCTGTCTGTAAAAATAAGATATTTATACCAATTGTTTTATGGGAAAGGCTTTTGGTGAAAATTCTAAAGATTTCTGTAAATTTTTTTAATTTAAAGCCGCACTTCGGGGTCTGCAGCGAGAATCTCAAACGCTGATTTCTTGCTCACGAATGTAGAATTATTCAGAAAATTGTCTGTGAAAAACACGAAATCCAAAACTAAAGCACTTTAAACATTTTACCCCCAGGCGTGGCGTCTTTCTGCGTTACCCAGGGTTCAGCCCACGGGCCAGGCCTTTAGTGCCCTGGAGAGCCCACAGCGGGGAGCTACGATGTATCTAGCACATAGCGGGGGTGTTAGAGCGCATTACGCGCGGCGGGGGTGGCACAGTGCGTATAACACACAGCGGGCTGGTACAGTGTGTATAACACACAGCGGGCTGGTACAGTGTGTATAACACACAGCGGGCTGGTACAGTGTGTATAACACACAGCGGGCTGGTACAGTGTGCATAACACACAGCGGGCTGGTACAGTGTGCATAACACACAGCGGGCTGGTACAGTGTGTATAACACACAGCGGGCTGGCACAGTGTGTATAACACACAGCGGGCTGGTACAGTGTGTATAACACACAGCGGGCTGGTACAGTGTGCATAACACACAGCGGGCTGGTACAGTGTGTGTATAACACACAGCGGGCTGGTACAGTGTGTATAACACACAGCGGGCTGGTACAGTGTGTATAACACACAGCGGGCTGGTACAGTGTGCATAACACACAGCGGGCTGGTACAGTGTGTATAACACACAGCGGGCTGGTACAGTGTGCATAACACACAGCGGGCTGGTACAGTGTGCGTAACACACAGCGGGCTGGTACAGTGTGCGTAACACACAGCGGGCTGGTACAGTGTGCGTAACACACAGCGGGCTGGTACAGTGTGTGTATAACACACAGCGGGCTGGTACAGTGTGCGTAACACACAGCGGGCTGGTACAGTGTGCGTAACACACAGCGGGCTGGTACAGTGTGCGTAACACACAGCGGGCTGGTACAGTGTGCGTAACACACAGCGGGCTGGTACAGTGTGCGTAACACACAGCGGGCTGGTACAGTGTGCGTAACACACAGCGGGCTGGTACAGTGTGCGTAACACACAGCGGGCTGGTACAGTGTGCGTAACACACAGCGGGCTGGTACAGTGTGCGTAACACACAGCGGGCTGGTACAGTGTGCGTAACACACAGCGGGCTGGTACAGTGTGCGTAACACACAGCGGGCTGGTACAGTGTGCGTAACACACAGCGGGCTGGTACAGTGTGCGTAACACACAGCGGGCTGGTACAGTGTGCATAACACACAGCGGGCTGGTACAGTGTGTATAACACACAGCGGGCTGGTACAGTGTGTGTATAACACACAGCGGGCTGGTACAGTGTGCATAACACACAGCGGGCTGGTACAGTGTGTATAACACACAGCGGGCTGGTACAGTGTGTATAACACACAGCGGGCTGGTACAGTGTGTATAACACACAGCGGGCTGGTACAGTGTGTATAACACACAGCGGGCTGGTACAGTGTGTATAACACACAGCGGGCTGGTACAGTGTGTATAACACACAGCGGGCTGGTACAGTGTGTATAACACACAGCGGGCTGGTACAGTGTGTGTAACACACAGCGGGCTGGTACAGTGTGCATAACACACAGCGGGCTGGTACAGTGTGCGTAACACACAGCGGGCTGGTACAGTGTGTATAACACACAGCGGGCTGGTACAGTGTGCGTAACACACAGCGGGCTGGTACAGTGTGTATAACACACAGCGGGCTGGTACAGTGTGTATAACACACAGCGGGCTGGTACAGTGTGTATAACACACAGCGGGCTGGTACAGTGTGTATAACACACAGCGGGCTGGTACAGTGTGTATAACACACAGCGGGCTGGTACAGTGTGTATAACACACAGCGGGCTGGTACAGTGTGTATAACACACAGCGGGCTGGTACAGTGTGCATAACACACAGCGGGCTGGTACAGTGTGTATAACACACAGCGGGCTGGTACAGTGTGCATAACACACAGCGGGCTGGTACAGTGTGTATAACACACAGCGGGCTGGTACAGTGTGTATAACACACAGCGGGCTGGTACAGTGTGTATAACACACAGCGGGCTGGTACAGTGTGTATAACACACAGCGGGCTGGTACAGTGTGTATAACACACAGCGGGCTGGTACAGTGTGCATAACACACAGCGGGCTGGTACAGTGTGTATAACACACAGCGGGCTGGTACAGTGTGTATAACACACAGCGGGCTGGTACAGTGTGTATAACACACAGCGGGCTGGTACAGTGTGTATAACACACAGCGGGCTGGTACAGTGTGCATAACACACAGCGGGCTGGTACAGTGTGCATAACACACAGCGGGCTGGTACAGTGTGCATAACACACAGCGGGCTGGTACAGTGTGCATAACACACAGCGGGCTGGTACAGTGTGCATAACACACAGCGGGCTGGTACAGTGTGCATAACACACAGCGGGCTGGTACAGTGTGCATAACACACAGCGGGCTGGTACAGTGTGTATAACACACAGCGGGCTGGTACAGTGTGTATAACACACAGCGGGCTGGTACAGTGTGTATAACACACAGCGGGCTGGTACAGTGTGTATAACACACAGCGGGCTGGTACAGTGTGTATAACACACAGCGGGCTGGTACAGTGTGTATAACACACAGCGGGCTGGTACAGTGTGTATAACACACAGCGGGCTGGTACAGTGTGTGTATAACACACAGCGGGCTGGTACAGTGTGCATAACACACAGCGGGCTGGTACAGTGTGTATAACACACAGCGGGCTGGTACAGTGTGCATAACACACAGCGGGCTGGTACAGTGTGCATAACACACAGCGGGCTGGTACAGTGTGTATAACACACAGCGGGCTGGTACAGTGTGTATAACACACAGCGGGCTGGTACAGTGTGTATAACACACAGCGGGCTGGTACAGTGTGTATAACACACAGCGGGCTGGTACAGTGTGTATAACACACAGCGGGCTGGTACAGTGTGTATAACACACAGCGGGCTGGTACAGTGTGTATAACACACAGCGGGCTGGTACAGTGTGTATAACACACAGCGGGCTGGTACAGTGTGTATAACACACAGCGGGCTGGTACAGTGTGTATAACACACAGCGGGCTGGTACAGTGTGTATAACACACAGCGGGCTGGTACAGTGTGCATAACACACAGCGGGCTGGTACAGTGTGCATAACACACAGCGGGCTGGTACAGTGTGCATAACACACAGCGGGCTGGTACAGTGTGCATAACACACAGCGGGCTGGTACAGTGTGCATAACACACAGCGGGCTGGTACAGTGTGCATAACACACAGCGGGCTGGTACAGTGTGTATAACACACAGCGGGCTGGTACAGTGTGCATAACACACAGCGGGCTGGTACAGTGTGTATAACACACAGCGGGCTGGTACAGTGTGCATAACACACAGCGGGCTGGTACAGTGTGTATAACACACAGCGTGTTACACCTACCTGTCCGGCCGGGGTCCCACGGCGTCCCTCGGGTACTGACGTGCGCTCTACACGCACACGAGGGGGCGTGCGTATAGAGCAGGCACGCCTCCCGGTTCCTGACAGCTCTGTTCGGGCTGCCGCAGCATATCAGCGGCGATCGGAAAACCGATCCGCCGCTACATGCTCGCGGCACCCGAACAGTACCTCTTCTGCCTGTGTGGCACTGCCGCGTCGCTCGCGGCAGCAACACAGGCAGAGAGGAACTCGTAGTTTACCGCCGCGGGCATGCCGGCGGCGATCAAGTGTTTGATCGCTGCTGCATGTCCACGGAGGTTGTTTTTTCCTCCTCTGCCTGTGTGGCACTGCCGCGTCGCTCGCGGCAGCAACACAGGCAGAGAGGATCTCGTTGTGTACTGCCGCGGACATGCCGGCGGCGATCAAGTGTTTGATCGCCGCTGCATGTCCACGGAGGTTGTTTTACCTCCCCTGCCTGTGTGGCTCCTCCGCGTCTTTCACGGAGGTAACACAGGCAGGAAGTTTTGTTCATTGTTGCCATCGCGACGACGCTAATTGCGCCGGTCGCGATGACGTCATCTTACCTGCTCTCCCGCCATTGGCTCTATTTAAACCTTCCTGGTTCCTTGTTTCCTTGCCCGTTCAACGAGTCCATGTTAATGTTCTCTGGGTGCTCTTGTTTATTGATTGATCTCCACGTGTACCAGACCTCGGCTTTGTTATTCGACTTTGATCCTGCGCTGCCCGTCCCGACCTCGGCTTTGTTATTTGACCTTGATCCTGCGCTGCCCGTCCCGACCTCGGCTTTGTTATTTGACCTTGATCCTGTGCTGCCTGCCCCGACCCCGGCTATTGTATTGACCACGCTCCTGTGCTGCCTGTCTCGATCCCGGCTTGTTTTTGGAGATATTTCTGCATCGTGGGTCCACCACCTGTGGTGCCTGATCCGGCGTAACACATTGAACGGGCCATACTATGGACCCCGCAGAAATGGCTAACGTCCTCTCCCGCCAGGACCTGCAGGACCAGCTTCTTACGTCGCATTCCTCGCAATTACAGTCCTTATCCAGCAAACTGGACACCATGACTGAACTGTTACGGTCTCTGGCTGTCGCTCCCTCTGCCAGACCGTCTTTCTTACCTAGGGATCCCAGCCCAGAGGAAGGAGGCGCTACCACTCGCTTGCCTCTTCCGGACAAATATGCTGGGGATCCTAAAGAATGCAGGGGGTTCCTTAACCAATGTTTGCTGCATTTCCGTAACCATCCACGGGCGTTTTGTACATCCTCCAAACGGGTGTCCTTCATTATCTCCCTGTTGAAGGGTGAAGCACTGCTGTGGGCCTCTCCCCTTATTGAGCAGAACTCTGACCTGATGGATGACTGCCCAGCTTTCATGGCAGCCCTGCGTTCAGTCTTCGATATGCCAGGTCGCAAAGAAACAGCGGAGACCACCTTATTGGAGCTACAACAGGGACATAAGACTCTAGCCCAATATACAGTGGAATTCCGTACCCTTGCCTGTGAACTCCAGTGGGATCAAGGCGCTCTCCGAGCCGCTTATCGGAAAGGTCTCAATGACAAGATCAAGGATGTGCTGTTGTTCCACGACCCCCCATCTGACCTGGAGGACTTTATCAACCTCTGTTTGCGCGTGGATAAGCGCATTCAGGAAAGACACTTGGAGAAAGACAAAGGCAGGCGATATCGGCCGTTTTCCTCCCATAGCAGTCCTCATTCTCCATCTACCACTCCTAGCCGTCCCACCGAGGAACCCATGGAGATCGGCACTATACGTCACCTCACCGAAGCGGAAAAGACACGACGAAGGAATCAAGGACTCTGTTTCTACTGCGGTCAAGCGGATCACCTCCTACGTACATGCCCGCAACGTCCGGGAAACGAAAGAGCTTAGGGGCCAAAGGAGGAGAACCCCTAAGCATTAAGAACATTTCTCCTCCTCAACGCATGTTAATACCCGTCTCGCTTAGGTGGCTAGACCACTCTGTGGTCACCCACGCTTTCATAGACTCTGGGGCGGCTGGAGTGTTTCTGGACGAACAATGGGCCGTACGACACGGGCTACCGCTACGTCCCAAAAAGACTCCTTCTGTGGTGACTGCTGTGGACGGTAGTCTCTTAGGTCGGGGAGTGGTCACCCAAGAGACCAGTCCGCTTACTATGTACATTGGAGCAACCCACAGAGAAACCATCACGTTTGAACTCATACAGTCGCCTCATGCCCCTTTGATACTGGGGTTCACCTGGCTAAGGCTGCACAACCCTCGCATTGACTGGGTCACAGGCGAGATACTTGCATGGAGTCCCTCCTGTCACCGCCTTTGTTCTCTACCTTGCACTCGGGTGAACCTCGTCTTGGAAATCAAGCCTACTGACCCCAAGCTTCTAGTGCCGAAACATTATTGGGATTTTCTGGACGTATTTTCCAAAAGACAGGCAGAACGCCTACCCCCTCACAGGCCCTACGATTGTGCCATAGACTTGTTGCCGGGTACCATGCCACCACGAGGGCGCACATATCCCCTGTCGGAGCCCGAAAATGAGGCCCTTGAATAATACATCAAAGAGAGCCTGGAGAAGGGCTTCATCCGACCCTCTTCCTCACCAGCAGGGGCCGGATTCTTTTTTGTTTCCAAGAAGGAGGGCTCCCTTCGACCATGCATAGACTACAGGGGTCTAAATCGCATTACCATAAAAAACCGGTATCCTCTTCCGTTAATCACGGAGATCTATGACAGATTGAAGGGGGCTACCATATTCACCAAACTCGACCTAAGAGGGGCATACAACCTAGTACGCGTAAGAGAAAACGACGAATGGAAGACCGCCTTTAATACAAGATATGGTCATTATGAATACAGGGTCATGCCCTTCGGCCTCTGTAACGCTCCTGCCGTGTTTCAAGCCTTCGTTAATGACGTGTTCCGAGACATGTTGCTCTCCCATGTAGTCGTCTACCTCGACGACATCCTTGTATACTCACCTGACGTCAAAACCCATCGGATACATCTACGTTCTGTTCTGCAAAGACTACGTGAGAACAGCCTCTATGCCAAAGCCGAGAAATGCGACTTCGAAAAGAACAGCCTTCCATTTCTCGGATACATCATCTCCGCTAATGGCCTCGAAATGGACCCCAGCAAGTTGAAGGCTATCCTCGATTGGCCTATTCCACATACCGTAAAAGCTGTTCAACGCTTCCTGGGATTCGCCAATTACTATCGGCGCTTCATACGCAATTATGCCTCCATCGCAGCGCCCATTATCGCCTTTACTAAAAAAGGGGCTAATCCCAAGTACTGGTCCGTGGAAGCCGTGAAAGCGTTCGAGCGACTGAAACAAGCCTTCTGTTCAGCTCCCGTTCTGCAACGGCCAGATCCTGCCTTACAGTACCTCCTAGAAGTGGACGCTTCAGAGAACGGTGCTGGGGCTGTTCTATCTCAACGAAACCCGACTACGTCCAAATACCTCCCCTGTGCGTTCTTCTCAAAGGGCTTCTCATCCGCCGAACGCAACTATGATGTGGGAAACAGAGAACTACTCGCGGTCAAAATGGCCTTTGAGGAATGGCGTCACCTACTCGAAGGTACCAAACTGCCTGTTGTGGTCATGACGGACCACAAGAACCTACAATATATAGAATCTGCTCGACGCCTGAATCCTCGACAAGCCAGATGGGCTTTGTTCTTTACCCGCTTTAATTATGTCATGACATATCAGCCCGGCAGTAAAAACGTCAAAGCAGACGCTCTCTCCCGTCAATTCGATAGCCATCGTGACTTCACCCAAGAGGAACCCATCATTCCACAAGCACGCGTCATCTCTGCCTTATCTTCTTCCATGATGCATCGGATCCGTATGCAACAGGCGCACATCTCCGCTTCCCAACGTCCTCCTTCGGGCCGCCTCTACGTTCCACAGCGGTTTCGTGATGCTGTCCTCCACTGGGGTCATAACCCACCTCTGGCCGGCCATCCCGGAGCCCGCAAAACCGAGTACCACATCCGGAAAACCTTTTGGTGGCCGTCCTTAACACGTGACGTCAACGCCTTCATTGCCACCTGTCCCCGATGTGCTCGTCACAAATCCGTGCACACCCGGCCTTCTGGTCTCTTATTGCCTCTTCCCGTCCCAAAAACCCCATGGACTCATATAGCTATGGACTTCATTGTCGACCTTCCTGTCTCTAAAGGGTTCACTACCATCCTCGTTGTGGTCGACAGGTTCTCCAAACAGGCCCACTTTATTGCCCTGCACAAGCTACCCACGGCATCCCAATTGGCAGATGTGTTCATCAGAGACGTGGTGCGGTTGCATGGCCTGCCGCTCCACGTAGTATCGGATAGGGGTCCCCAGTTTGTATCCAGATACTGGAGGACTCTTTGCTGCAAGTTAGGCATCCGGACACATCTGTCCTCAGCCTATCACCCGCAATCGAACGGCCAGACGGAGCGCACCAATCAGACCTTAAAACAATACCTGCGCTTATACGTCAATGAACGCCAAGACAACTGGTCGTCTCTGTTACCCTTGGCCGAGTTGTCCTACAACAACGCTGTCCACGAATCTTTACGTTGTTCGCCGTTTTATGCCGCTTTGGGATACCATCCAGTTGTCCTACCACCGCCATCTGCCGCTCGCGGTGCTTGCATTCCTGCCGTCGAGGAGCGGGTTGCCGATATGCGTGCCCATTGGGAAGCCCTCAGCAACCAGCTGACCAAGGCCCAGACCCGCAGCAAGGCTGCTGCTGACAAGCATCGTGCTGCGCCTCCTCGCTACGAGGTCGGCGACTATGTCTGGCTGTCCGCACGGAACATCGCACTACGTCAGCCCAGTAGGACACTTGGTCCCCGATTTCTCGGTCCCCGATTTCTCGGTCCCTTTCGCATCATCCGTCGCGTCAACGAGGTTGCCGTGTCCCTTGCTCTTCCTCCGTCTATGCGTATCCCCAACACGTTCCACGTATCTCTCCTTAAGCCCTGCGTGGTTAATCGCTATTCTGTGTCCCTTCGTCCTCCTGCCCCTGTCCTTGTCCGCGGTCACGAGGAACACGTCGTCCGCCGCGTGCTCGACTCCCGTTGGCACCGCAGGTCCCTCCAATATCTGCTCGATTGGCGTGGGTACGGTCCTGAGGAACGGACCTGGGTTCCTGCCCGCGCTGTGCACGCGCCTCTCTGTGTCTCCCGGTTCCATGCCCGATTCCCTCACCGTCCTGGTCCTTCGCGCCCGGAGCGCGCTCCTGGGAGGGGGGGTTGTGTTACACCTACCTGTCCGGCCGGGGTCCCACGGCGTCCCTCGGGTACTGACGTGCGCTCTACACGCACACGAGGGGGCGTGCGTATAGAGCAGGCACGCCTCCCGGTTCCTGACAGCTCTGTTCGGGCTGCCGCAGCATATCAGCGGCGATCGGAAAACCGATCCGCCGCTACATGCTCGCGGCACCCGAACAGTACCTCTTCTGCCTGTGTGGCACTGCCGCGTCGCTCGCGGCAGCAACACAGGCAGAGAGGAACTCGTAGTTTACCGCCGCGGGCATGCCGGCGGCGATCAAGTGTTTGATCGCTGCTGCATGTCCACGGAGGTTGTTTTTTCCTCCTCTGCCTGTGTGGCACTGCCGCGTCGCTCGCGGCAGCAACACAGGCAGAGAGGATCTCGTTGTGTACTGCCGCGGACATGCCGGCGGCGATCAAGTGTTTGATCGCCGCTGCATGTCCACGGAGGTTGTTTTACCTCCCCTGCCTGTGTGGCTCCTCCGCGTCTTTCACGGAGGTAACACAGGCAGGAAATTTTGTTCATTGTTGCCATCGCGACGACGCTAATTGCGCCGGTCGCGATGACGTCATCTTACCTGCTCTCCCGCCATTGGCTCTATTTAAACCTTCCTGGTTCCTTGTTTCCTTGCCCGTTCAACGAGTCCATGTTAATGTTCTCTGGGTGCTCTTGTTTATTGATTGATCTCCACGTGTACCAGACCTCGGCTTTGTTATTTGACCTTGATCCTGCGCTGCCCGTCCCGACCTCGGCTTTGTTATTTGACCTTGATCCTGTGCTGCCTGCCCCGACCCCGGCTATTGTATTGACCACGCTCCTGTGCTGCCTGTCTCGATCCCGGCTTGTTTTTGGAGATATTTCTGCATCGTGGGTCCACCACCTGTGGTGCCTGATCCGGCGTAACACAGCGGGCTGGTACAGTGTGCATAACACACAGCGGGCTGGTACAGTGTGTATAACACACAGCGGGCTGGTACAGTGTGCATAACACACAGCGGGCTGGTACAGTGTGTATAATCACCTGAGGTATCCCCCAGAGGGGGTATTACTATATCACACCCTGTTTACTGTGTATATGACCCATGACTTGGTATCACAATGTATATAATGCACAACGCGGGTAATATGTGGTGTATGACACGGGGGGGGGGTGGCACAGTGTGTATAACACACACCTTACCATAAACACATATATACACATACACTGCCCTTACACACAACTACCCATACACACACACATACACATACGGTACATACACTTCCCATCCATCCATACACTGCCCTTACACACACACACACACATACAGTACATACAGTTCCCATACATACATACGTACATACACTGCCCTTACACACAACTACCCATACACACACACATACACATACGGTACATACACTTCCCATCCATCCATACACTGCCCTTAAACACACACACACATACAGTACATACAGTTCCCATACATACATACATACATACACTGCCCTTACACATACGGTACATACACTTCCCATACATACATACATACATACATACATACACTTCCCATACATACATACATGCACACACTGCCCTTACACACACACATACGGTACATACACTTCCCATACATACATACATACATACATACACTTCCCATACATACATACATACATGCATACACTGCCCTTACACACACACACACATACGGTACATACACTTCCCATACATACATACATACACTGCCCTTACACACACACACACATACAGTTCCCATACATACATACATACACTTCCCATACATACATACATGCATGCATACACTGCCCTTACACACACACACATACGGTACATACACTTCCCATACATACATACACTGCCCTTACACACACACACACATACAGTTCCCATACATACATACATACATACACTTCCCATACATACATACATGCATGCATACACTGCCCTTACACACACACATACGGTACATACACTTCCCATACATACATACATACATACATACACTTCCCATACATACATACATACATGCATACACTGCCCTTACACACACACACACATACGGTACATACACTTCCCATACATACATACACTGCCCTTACACACACACACACATACGGTACATACACTTCCCATACATACATACACTGCCCTTACACACACACACACACACACACACATACAGTTCCCATACATACATACATACATACACTTCCCATACATACATACATGCATGCATGCATACACTGCCCTTACACACACACACATACGGTACATACACTTCCCATACATACATACATACATACATACACTTCACATACATACATACACTTCCCATACATACATACATACATACATACACTTCCCATACATACATACATACATGCATACACTGCCCTTACACACACACACACATACGGTACATACACTTCCCATACATACATACACTGCCCTTACACACACACACACATACGGTACATACACTTCCCATACATACATACACTGCCCTTACACACACACACACACACACACACATACAGTTCCCATACATACATACATACATACACTTCCCATACATACATACATGCATGCATGCATACACTGCCCTTACACACACACACATACGGTACATACACTTCCCATACATACATACATACATACATACACTTCACATACATACATACACTTCCCATACATACATACATACATACATACATACATACACTTCCCATACATACATACATACATACATACACTTCCCATACATACATACATACATGCATACACTGCCCTTACACACACACACACATACGGTACATACACTTCCCATACATACATACACTGCCCTTACACACACACACACATACGGTACATACACTTCCCATACATACATACACTGCCCTTACACACACACACACACACACACACATACAGTTCCCATACATACATACATACATACACTTCCCATACATACATACATGCATGCATGCATACACTGCCCTTACACACACACACATACGGTACATACACTTCCCATACATACATACATACATACATACACTTCACATACATACATACACTTCCCATACATACATACATACATACATACACTTCCCATACATACATACATACATGCATACACTGCCCTTACACACACACACACATACGGTACATACACTTCCCATACATACATACACTGCCCTTACACACACACACACATACGGTACATACACTTCCCATACATACATACACTGCCCTTACACACACACACACACACACACACATACAGTTCCCATACATACATACATACATACACTTCCCATACATACATACATGCATGCATGCATACACTGCCCTTACACACACACACATACGGTACATACACTTCCCATACATACATACATACATACATACACTTCACATACATACATACACTTCCCATACATACATACATACATACATACATACATACACTTCCCATACACTCATACATCCATACACTGCCCTTACACCCCTTTTCCCCGTCTCTCACCCTTCTCATCTCGTCTCATCTTCTATATTCCATCTTCCATCCAGTTGTGGGGTCGCAGGGTCTGTCATTTCACACCTCGGCTTCCCTGCTTCCTCATAACTACGCGCCGGCTATAGCTGCAGAGCGCAGGCATGACGTCATATCCCGGTGCCCGGCATTAATGGCCGACGCGTAGTGATTAGCGAGCACGGAAGCCGAGGTGTGAAATGGCAGACCCCGCGGTACTTAATGTCGGGCCGGTTAGAGGGGGATTGTGATCTCCCCACCCGGTACTGCAGGCTGCTGATTGGACGCCCGCTGAGCAGGGCTGGTCGGGGAGATCACCATCTCGCTCCTTCCTCGGCAAGGCCCTGAAGGCCCAAGGCCGGCCTTTCCGCTCGCCCTCACCCTATAGATGCGCTACTGGTTAAGGGGCTTCGTGCCAGCGAAGTGATTCCCCAAGGGGCCCCCACACCGCAGGGCACTTGGGCAACTGCCCCGGTGTGCCCATAAGCTTAGATGGTGTGGGGGGTGCAAGGAATAATCTAGGGGGCAATTGCCCCCCTGTAGCGATGCCTATGCATGAGGGCATTACTGTGTATATAACACATGGGGATATTACTGTGTATATAACACACAGCAGGGGTATTACTGTGTATATAACACATGGGGATATTACTGTGTATATAGCACACAGCAGGGGTATTACTGTGTATATAACACATGGGGTATTATTTTGTATATAAAACACCATGATAATAGCCCCACAGATCTGTGAATATGCCCCTCCCGCTTTACTAGCCCACAGCAGCACCCCTTCTCATCTTCCGTCTCCCCGTCGTGGGCCGGTCTCTCCCCACCTCCCAGTTTGCCCCAAAGTGATACCAAAAATAAAGAAATCAGAGTAAAGGAATAAGAATATTTATAGGGGGCAAATAAAGTTAATAAAACATCTATGAGAAATAGTACATATATACAACACGGCTCATGCTTCATAGGACATGGAGGCGTCACGGGTCCCCGTACATACAAGCGGCGGGAGGCATTTATCTCTTCTGTGAAGCCCCCGGGAGCCCGAGCCGGGGCTCCTATTTCACCATGGGCCGGTACGGCTGTAGCGTGACCCCGGAGGAACACAGCTGACCGTACGTGTTATGGTGGGGCCAGTACACCGCGTGAGAGCCGTACACGTTGCAGACTGTCTTATGAGCAGGAAGCCCCAGGAACGCTCTTTTGCTGTCTAACGGTCTCGCCGGGGACGGTCTCTGCGACTCTTCGTTGGACCTTTTCCTTTTTTCCGGATACGAGGGGCCCTTGAGGGCCGGCGGCTGCTTCTTACCGTGACAAATGGCTGCAAAGTTTGGATAGAGAGCCAAAGGGTGGATGCTCGGAGGGGCCACCTTGTTGGGCGGGACGGTTTTGGAGTAAGATGTGGGCAGATTCCACAGAACCAGAGGGAATGTGCCGGCCGGGTCGGTGCGCCCGTCCTTGGCCTCCCCTACGCCGGAGACGTTGGTACTGGTATTATCGGCCTTTGGCTCCAACGGGCATCGGAATGGTATCCCGTTCATGATGTAATGAGTGAGGTCATGGGGGAAACTGCCCTGGTGGGTGACAGCCGTGTTCTGCAGCTTCAGGGCATCGAGGGGCAGTCGTGTCACGTCCACCGTCCAGTAGTTACCCTTGGCCTGAGGCTTCGATGGGTCTTTCAGGACCTGTACAACGAGACGGCTTTTAGCGGGTGACATGACATCATCAGACACAGAGTAATTATTCAGCATCCGGAGCAGAAATGTCAGACTCCAGGCCTCGAGGGCCACAGGCAGGCCAGGATTTATTCAAATCACAAGATTTAATCAGTTCCAACCATCGTGATTGGGCTGCCTTTGGGATATCCAGTAAATATGGATCTGGATCTGGCCCCCCTGAGGCCTGGAATTTGCCCCCCCCCGAACTAGCAGTAACACAGAATACCCCAAAAAAGAGGTATGGAGGAAAGGGGAGGATTTGAAAAGAACAGGAAGGAGATGGGGGGAGATTACAGGCGAGAGGCAGGTAAGGGGCAGCTTGGGGGTGGGGGGCTGGGCGATACTCCTGAGCGAGAGAGACCCCCCATACACTTATTGGGGCTGAGCAATACAACGTTCAAATACTAGATGGAAGAGTCAGGTTTGGATAGAGAAAGAAGTAATATCCCCCCCCCCCAGCCTCTTGGAGGTAAAAAGGAGAACCATGGTCTAAAACTAGAGGGTCAGAAGCTTAGATGGAATGGAAGGTAGATTGGGTGGTAGATAAGTGGAACAGCCTCCCAGCAGAGGTGGTAGAGGGTAATACAGTGAGGGGATTAAACATGCATGGGATAGACATACGGCTCCTGAATCTAAGACGAGACCAGCGACTGATTAAGGTTTGACGGGCCGGCAGATTCTAACATCCAGAGGGATGTTAGGAGGGATGGTGTAGGGGAGAGCTGTGGGAGAGCTGTGGGAGAGGACACAGATCGCTGGGAGGGGAGAGGGGATATCCGATATATTCATGTCATACATATTACAGGGTAACCGACGTACCTTCCGGAAGCAGTCGTTGGACGACAGATTGTGTCGCACGGAATCCTTCCAGCCCTGATAAGACCCTTTAAAAAACGGAAACATGACGCTGATTTCCTGCAGGATCTGGAGAAAAACAGTCATTGGTTAATATTCATATTATTACCCGCGGCCAAACGTGGCACCAGCCGGCCACAAGCGGGCAAAAGTGTTCTTATCGCCATAGCGATCTATAGAGTGGCGCAATTGGCATGAAATACCACTAGTTGCTATGGTGATAAGACCACTTGTCAAACTTTGTACCAAAAAGCACTTAAAAGAATGGGGCAGATTCTCTGAAAAAAGGAAAAGTTACAAAAGCAACAAAACGGGGATCCCCAGCGAGCAAGAAACCCAAATCCCACTGGAATGACTCTGCCCCCCAGTGGCAGTTTCAGGTATTGCTGCATTTACTGTAATATTTCTCAGCGGAGAATTCTGAAAATCCCCAAATCCTCAGGATCTCACCCAAAATAAACCAAAACGAACCAGCCTGATATAGCAAAATCCTAAGTACCCCAAATTATCTAATTACTGTTTAAAGCAATGCACCCCATTAACACCCCCCCCCCCAGTATACCCCACTTAAACCATTGGTAGCTACAGCAGTGAACCCGAAGTAAAATTGCCACTGGGAGTGATTTCAGGTGGCCTGGAGACCCCAGTTCTCATCCCTCTCCAACTCCCATTGGGCTCAGCCAGCCATGCCTTACCTCGGACAGCTTGAGTCTCTTGTCGGGGGCTCCCTGGATGACCAGGGCTATCATGGCCAGGTAGGAGTAGGGGGGTTTCGCATAGCGCTGGTAAGCCTTCTTCTTGCCCTGTTTGCCCCTTGCGTCCCCCACACTGGAGTCAGCCTCTGCCACCTCCAGCTCCTTGTCCATGTCTGAGAGCTGGAAGGTGTCCAGGATGGAGGGGTCCGGGGGAGACAGGCACAGGGGGTCCCATGGCTGGAAGCTAAAGCCCAGGTCTCCCATGTCTGCTGCAGTGTGGACAGTGCTGTGGGGTCTCTTCTTCTGCCCCATTCATAGGAACTGCCCCAGCTCTTACCCCACCTCCAGTGTTGTTATGCAGATGAACCCCCACAGAGGGGCTCGTGCCACAGTTCCTACAGACAAAGGCAGCGGGTGGGGGAGGCAGGGACCCCCAGGGCTCTGTGTTTGGGGCAGGAGGGGAATTGCAAATGTAACAATGTTTTCTATTTTAAATAAACACAAACATTGCAACAACATAAACAAAGTGACACAAAAGACAGTGACAGAGTGACAGAGACACACAATGACACAGGAGGGCAAGCAGGGGGCGAGTGGCTCAGGATACACAAGGGGGCAACTAGTGGGGGTGACCCTCCAAAACTAATATAAGAAAGATAATTAGCTGTCCCTAAATGCTAAATGACCCTAAAACTCAACATTTATGATGTCATTTAATAACAAAAAGTAGTAAAAAGGTAAATCAACAAAAGAAAGTTCACCCTGGGCTCGGAGTTCAAAGAGTTATTAGAGAACTAGAAGCCCCAGGGCTAATATGCAATATAATATAATAATATATGAAATATAATAAAAACTAAAATTCAATGCATGCAAGAAAAAATAAAACCTAATGTAATGTAATATATGATCATATAAAGTAATATATTATCATTTAAGGAAATGTATAATGTGATATAATGTAATATGCTAAAATATAATACAATGTAATCTAATATGATTTATATCATATCATATAACATTATGTAATCTAATGTGATATAAGATGATGCAATGTCATTGATATAATGTAATATATGATATAATGTAATATAATATGATAATATAATGTGATATAATATAATGTAATATGTAATATAATACAATGTAATTTGGTATAATCTAGTGCAACATGATATGATAATTTGATATGATAAAATGTAAGGTAATGTAATATGATATAATGTAATATGTTGTAATACAATATGATATGATATAATGTGGTATAAGATAATGTAATGTAATATAATATATGATATAATGCAATATGTTGTAATTTAATATATTTTAATGTGATATATGATGATATATAATGTAATATGATATAATATAGGGGACTGTTCACTCTAACTCACTCCCTGGAACCTATAGAAACTACAAATTCTGATTTATTGCGGATAAATCTGAGCAAAACCCAGAAACTCGGGGCCAGAATTAACTCAGAAGAAAAATTAGAACCTGGCGGCAGAGTATCTTGAGGCAATACCTGCGTGATGAAGGGGTTAATGGACGTTATGGATCTGCTGATATATTTGCGCACCTGATAAATTGCAGCTTAGCTGTTTATTGCATTACTCTCACTGGGAGTCCAACATGGCGCCTCATGGCAAAGAACGCTCTCAGGGTCTGAAAAAAGAATCGTTGCTCTACATAAAGATGGCCGCGGCTGTAAGAAGATCGCCAAGACCCCGAAACTGAGCTGCAGCACGGCGGGCAACACCATCCAGCGGTTTCCCAGGACAGGTCCCACTCAGAGCAGGCCTGGCCATGGTCAGCCAAAGAAGTTGAGTGCACGCGCTCAGCGTCATATCCAGAGGTTGTGTTTGGGAAGTAGATGGATGAGAGCTGCCGGCATTGCTGCAGAGGTTGGGGGGGGGGTCGGCCTGTCGGCGCTCAGACCGTACGCCGCACACCGCATCACAACGGTCTGCATGGCGGTCGTCCCAGAAGGAAGCCTCTTCTAAAGATGATGCACAAGAAAGCCGCAGACAGTTTGCTGAAGACAAGCAGACTGAGGACACGGATTACCGGAACCACGACCTGCGGCCCGATGAGACCGAGATAAACGTATTTGGCTCAGATGGTGTCAAGCGCGTGACGGCAACCAGGTGAGGAGAACAAAGACAAGTGTGTCCTGCCTACAGTCAGGCATGGTGGTGGGAATGTCGTGGTCTGGGCCTGCATGAGGGCTGCCGGCACTGGGGAGCTACGGTTTATTGAGGGAACCATGAATGCCAACATGTACCGTGACATACTGAAGCAGAGCGTGATCCCCTCCCCTCGGAGACCGGGCCGCAGGGCAGGATTCCAACAGAACGACCCCAATCACACCTCCAAGACCACCACTGCCTCGCTAAAGAAGCTGAGGGTAAAGGTGACGGACCGGCCAAGCATCTCTCCAGACCCAAACACTATTGAGCATCTGTGGGGCTTCCTCAACCGGAAGGTGGGGAGCGCGAGGCCTCTGACATCCACCAGCTGCGCCTACAGATCCCCCTGCTTCTGATCCGAGAGCAGGCAAAAGAAGCCCCTAATTAAACGATTTTTCAGATTTTGCCATTAGGTGGAAAAATAAATTCCTTTGTGACTCCAAAGATGTTCTGATTCCTCCCCGGAGCGGGATTCTGTCATTTATACCCCTGTGTGTTCTGCTTTTACCCCTCTCTCTGCGGTGGATTCCGTACATTTACTGCCCTCACTGTAAAGAATCCCTTCCTTTGTTGTGAATGAAATCTCCGCTCTTCCCGTCTCAGACGACGTTTCTGTTAATGAACGGGTCACCGGGGAGAGATTTATTTCGGCCCCGCACATATTTATACAGCGTTATAATATCCCCTCTGAGCTGCCGTGTATCAATACCCCGTTTTATAGATGCCGGCATCTTATCGGCTTTTGCGGCTGCTGACTGGCATTGTGCACTAAGTTTATCTGCAATTATTCTGTCCAGGGAGAAACCGTTTAAATTATTCGACGCATTCTTACTATTTTCCCTATAATGCATACATTTGTCTGTATTGGGCTTAACTTGGCACGTGCCATCCCAGCCCCCGCGCGCCTCACCAGACCCCCGCGCGCCTCACCAGACCCCCGCGCGCCTCA